>NC_037683.1:4997920-5131128 GCF_003255815.1 Theropithecus gelada | reverse complement strand
AGCTCCTATTTACGTTATAGACAAGGCATGAATGAAAACTTTAATCTGTTCATAGGACCAATTTTGTAAACAAACCAATTATTCAAGCAATGATTGCTTTCAGTTAGATGCAAATTTCTTTGCTCATAAAAGATTTTCCAGTAGGAATTTTTAAATCCATGGTCTGTCTTTCCTGAGCCTGTCTCTGCACCTTCCCCTGAGTGCACAGGAGGACTTCTCAGGGCATTCCATCAGCAGATCCACTGAAGAGAATAAGCCCACAGCCCCCAGCCCAGGAATCAAGTCTGAGCCCCAGCAGCCCCTCGTCTAGCCGGTTCTTCCTCACCAGCACAGCACCCAGAGGACTTCCAGGTTAGGTTTAATGCCACGTGTGCATGGAAGGTAGAGTGCTGGAAGGACCACAGTGGACATTCAACAATGCAAATTCCCTCCTGGAATAGCCCAGCAACCCTCTGTACCTTCCCCAAAATACCCATGCCAGGCAGGCGTAGAGAGCCTAATGGGGTGCCTAGGAATCAGCATTTAACACGATTCTGATGAAAAAAGTTTCAGAGGTCGGTCAGCGAGAGGCTGCCGTGGCCTCCACTCATTTGCAGGCTCTGAAGAGACACAGATTCAGGTAACAGGCCAGACAGGACAGGACAAGGATGGGCAGGACAAGGATGGGGAGGTGGAGGGCAAATTCCATGGACCACCAACCACCCCGCCATCCCCACTGAGACTCCGTGATTTAAGGAGAGGCAAAGCCAGGGATAAAAGATGCCCGCACCACTCGAGGGACTGAGATTTCACCTAAAGCATGCAGCATGTGACTGAGGGCCAAGGTTGGGCAAGCCAGGAGCACAGAACGGGGTTCCCAGGCCCAGAGGTGTCCCCCACACCCAGACCCCGTGCAGACCTCCCAAGTACTGCCTGTGTCTCCTGCCTGGTTTATTTCCTCCCCTCCTTCTACTCTGTTGGTGTCTCAGCCGCAACCCACCACCACACACCCCTCTCTACAAGTTTGGTGGACTGAAAAGAGCGGGGGTGGGATAAGATCTGGGCTCTGGGGCCAACGTCCTGCCTGAGACATTAGTTCCAACCCACCTAGCTGTGATGGGAGCCCCCGAGATTTCTCAAATGTGAGATGGGAAGGTAACGGAACCCACTCACCAGGACGGCTGTGGAGACTGAGATCACATATAGCCACACCTCGGCGTCCAGCACACGTGGGACCCCAGTCATGTTGCCCCTGATGAGAATCCCTCTATGCCCCCTCTGCTACCAGAGCCAACTCCCAGCAGTAGCCGTGGAGGGTGCATCCTCTATTCCCACTCCACTCACCTCCCATCGCTCCACGCAGTGACCTGCCACGCAGCAGCCACCAGCAAATCCGGCCCCACTGGATAACTGACCACCAGCACCCCCTCACTTTGGGATGTCTTCCACTTGTAGTTCCGAAGCAGGCCGAGAAACCGCCCTCAAGGGCAGTCACCTGTTCCTTATTGCACGAAATGACCTGCCACGCAGAACCACCAGCAAATCCAGCTCCACCATCCAGGCTCCTGTGGATAACCGAACCCCCACCCCCCACCTTGGGGCGTCTTCCACTTGCGGTTCTGAAGGGGGACGAGAAACCGCTCAAGGGCACTCACCTGTTTCTTATTGCACGTAATGACCAGCCACGCAGGGCCACCAGCAAACCCGGCTTCACCTTCCAGGTTCTGGTGGGTAACTGCCCCCCTCCCCCGCTTCCTCCTGGGGTGTCTGGGAGGCTCAGAAACTGCCCTCCAAGGGCACTCATCTGTTCCTTATTGCACTAATACCTCCTTTACAGAAATCCACTTTGACTTCTAGCACTGCAGGTGTGACAATTTAGGAATCCTGCTTGCAAGCTCCAAGAGCTTGAGGTCACGTACACCTCACCAGCATCCCAGAGACCCAGCACTGTCCCACTGTGTTTAAAATTCCAAAATACTCCTTCAAAATGCTACTGGCATTTCGTTTGCACATTAAATGCTAAAAACCTTCAAGTGAAACAAATATCTTCAACAGTTTGATACATGTGAGTTACACATCTGCCAAGTTGTAAAGCCTCATACATTTATAACATTTTATGTATGGTCAAATGGTTCATTCACATAAATTACGGGAATCTCTAAGAAACAGGTTTTTTCTGGCATTAGATGACCAAAGGAAAACTGGGTTCTGGCGGGCTTGCAGGCCTGTAGAGGCAGACATATCCGCTGACACAATCAAGCTCCTTCCCACTGATGTGGCCTCATCCCAGGCCCCTCACCCGGATGCCCGCAGACCCCTGGAGGAGCAAGCTGACATGCCCACATTTCTCAAATGCACAGCTGTTGCTCACACTGCAGATGGAGCTCAAGACACGAGCAGGCCACCACACTAAAAATACCACGCAGCGTCCACGCCAGGTGATGTTGGTTTTCACTCCATCCCAAAGCCCCATGTATGAGTTTACAGCCATGATTACCACATGGATTTTTAGACCCTCAAGGCATACTTTGTTTACTTTTATGCAGCAAAGTTAAGACTATCACTCAGATATAGGCTCTGAAACTGTAGAATAATTATTTGGGAACAGAGCCTCTGCCAGATCAGGATTAGCACTTGGGACAACACCCCGTGACCTCGGTCCACATAAACCCATCCAGACCAGAAGCCTCCCGCACTGTCATTTCTGTGGATTTCTGTAAACGAGGTATTAGTACAATAAGGAAGAGATGAGTGCCCTTGGAGGGCAGTTTCTGAGCCTCCCAACCACACGGCCACGTTCAGGCTGAAGCCGTGCCACCTCCAGAAACACTGTCCCTCGCCGAGGTGTGCCTGGCTTCTCCCTTTTTCCAAAACTTAACAAAATCTGAAAGGACAGGTCTGTGTAGAAAAACACAAACTACTTGCGATTCCTCTGCCCAGTTCAGGCTGTAGGAAGCTCGTTTCAGCCCTCACCGTGTTCTGACCTTGGTTCCCATAAGAAATAAAGTCAGAATTCTAGTCCCTGTCTCCTAGGCGGTGTGACAGGCATACATACCTTCAGTTATACGAGGAAAGGCGTGGCAAACCCCCTTCCTTCAGTAAAACTGCACAGTTCCCAGAACCCTGATGCCACCCCCCTCACGCCACTGTGAACACCTGGACAGAGCACATTTCAATGCGTGCACCTTTGTGGGCTAGTTTTCTATTTCTCCACTAAATCACCCAAAATTTAGCACCCTAAACACTGACTTATTTTCTTACATTTCTGGAAGCTGGAGTCCAAAACAGGTCCCACCAGCTAATGTCGAGGTGTTGGCAGGGCTGGCTCTGGGGAAGCGACCGTCTCCTTGCGTCTCACAGCCTCTAGAGGCTTCCACATCCCTGGTCCATAGGACACCCCCTGTCTTCAGGACCCACAGCAGCCCTGACTGCCCCTCAACAGGAGGACGAAGAAATGTCAGGAGCCCGGGCTGTAGTGCTAGGGCCAAGCCTCCCCACCCTCCCAGCTCCTCACACACTCCGGTGTGAGTTAATATAGATTCCACTTTAATTACTGTCACCTGTTTAAGGGGTAAGTGCCCAGCTGTGAACTGGTTAACCTCGCCCACACAAACCCTGAGAATAAACTCACAGGCCATGGACCACTCCACAAGCAATAAGTGACCACCTGCTCAGGGACCTCCATGCCCCAGCAGAGCCCTCCGGTACCTCCACGTGAGCTCAGACTGGCGTCAGGGATCTGCAGCGCCAGAGGGCCCTGGATAAAAAAGACAGCTCCCATATTGGGAGACACCCACCCGCGGTTGGGTTCCCGGTACTTTAAGTAGCCCAGGTGGACAAGCCGCGCTGCATACAACCCCATCACCAGAATAACGGCTGCACGTGGCGAGTGCACGGGTGGCCACCACTCAGCCCAGCTGGCCGCGCTAAGCACATCACCACTGTGACGCCCAATCAGACTCAGCTGCTGGCACAGTCCCGGCATCGGCCCCCAAGAACATTCTGGATCACAATTAAGAGTAGTGATTGCGATCAGGGCCACACGTGTCTGAATGTATTTACAGGAGGACGCCACAGCTGGACTGAGGACGCCACAGCTGGACTGACGCCACGGCTGGATCTGGCTGGACTGAGAGCATTTCCCACTGTACATTCTTACAACACCACTTTATTTGCGCTTCATTAAACTTTTATGGCTTTTTTCTGCCTATCTACTTTATGGGAGTGTTTCTTGTTCTTATGACTGCAGTGATACTTCAAGCTACAACTCTCAATGTGTAAAATTAGTTTGGAAGGCGCCTTATCATTAAACATTTCACAAGCAAGCAGTCAGAGGCACCCAACCCGGAGGGCTCTTTTCTTCTCTGAGCCAAACCTACCTCGGACTCAAAGAAAATGGCACACGGAGAGGGGCTGGATCTCCAGCGCCCATTGCTAGGGAGCCTCCTGGGGAGCAGATATGGAGGGAGAAGCCCTGGGTTATGGCACCGCCGTACTAAAGAAAAGTCTATTTGGGTAATGTAAGCACCAGACTTAAGAGATTAAGCAAACCATGAAAAGAAACCACTAACCACAGCTTCTCCAAAACAGAACTAAACTCCCTTTAGTTTGAATTGGAAAAGCAGAAGTGATGATCAGTATCCAAAAAAAAAAAAAAAAAGAAAGTATCTGAACACAGGAGAATAAACAAGGGCCACTGTCTTTTCCTGTGTCAATGGGAGTCTCGCATCTAAGCTGGATTTAGAAGGTTGCTACTTTGGACTGAAAGTTATCCCCAACCCTAGTTTGTAAGCAGTGGAGTAGAATGCTTCAATTACTTCAAGGTTTAGCGGTAAAGCTCTGCAACTCTCACAACCATTTTAATTGGTGTGAATTTTAAAGTGACTCAATCTGTTGGCTGGAGTATCTAACGGCTTAACCACGGGGTCATGTTGCAAAATTGTTCCAATTGCTTTTGTTTTTCCTACTGAAGATGCATTTGAACGTTCTTGTAGTTTGCAGTTGGCTGGTTCTGATGTTTGGTCCTGAGGAGGCCCAAGTACCTGGAAAGGAAGAATCTGAAACCTCAAGCCACTCGAGTGCTGTCTG
This sequence comes from Theropithecus gelada, assembly GCF_003255815.1. Classification (NCBI taxonomy): domain Eukaryota; kingdom Metazoa; phylum Chordata; class Mammalia; order Primates; family Cercopithecidae; genus Theropithecus; species Theropithecus gelada. The sequence continues at coordinate 5,126,061 of NC_037683.1, read as the reverse complement.
GGGAGATGGAGACCCCAACCCCAGGGCCACTGACGGACTCAGCACGAGCGCAGTATTTGTAAGTATTTGCCACTTACAAAACAACATAAGCACACACCCCTAGGTGTGCACACATGCCCTGTACACGCTCACATCTGCCCATACCAACACCAGCACACACCCCCAGGTGTGCACGCAAGCTCTGTACACGCTCACGTCTGTCCAGGCCAACACCAACACACAACCCCGAGGTGTGCACACATGCTCTGTACACATCTGTCCCCACCAGCACCAGCACACACCCCCAGGGGTGCATACACGCTCTGTACACACTTACGTCTGTCCATGCCAACAACAGCACACACCCCCGAGGTGTGCACACACGCTCTGTACACGCTCACATCCCTCTCTGCCAATATGGAGACACACTCCCAGGGGTGCACACACGCTCTGCACATACTCACATCTGTCCCTGCAGCCTGAGTCAAACAGTCACGGAGAGGCAGAGGAGGAGGAGGAGGAAGGACGCGATGGGCACCGAGGTCCTGGGCCGGTTCCCCTCCCTACCTCGGGAGAGACACGTCATGTGATCCTGCCGTCACTCACCCTTCCGCCTCCATCCTCCATCCTCCCACATGGATCAGGAGGACGCCCACTGCACAGAGCTGTGATGAGCATGAACAGAAGACGGCAGAAGCTCACGCCAATGTACTGAGCACGGGGCCTACGGGGTGCTTCTTTCTGCTGTGGCTGACATCATCAAACAAGAGGCTGACACGAGAATGTCACTCGCTGAGAAACTGAAATGTGTGACCCAGGAGCCTGTGAAGGTCTAAGAACAAACCAACAAACCAAACGGTTTTGTTTGTTTTTCAAACACCATAGCCTGTTGTTTTTTTTTTTTTTTTTTTCAGGCTCTACCTTGGGTATCATTTAGTTTAATTTCAAATTAAGTCAAATAAATACACAAAATCACAGGACTGAGCATGGAGCATTGTTTCACTTCATGTCCTCCAGTCTTTAGGACACATTAAGGAAAGACATGATTCCAGGATTCCCATTAGAAAGGCTGCCCTGAGGCACCTGCTGGGGCAGCCAAATATTAGCACTTGATGCTGCCCCCAAGCTGCTTGGATGAAGCAGAAGATTCTGGAGGTCTCTTCTCTTCTGCCCCTCGCCCAGGAAAGAAGGTGGGGGGAGAAAGGTGAGAGAAGACAGGAAGAAGGAGGGGGGAGAGAGGGAGAGAGGAGGGGGGAGGGAGGGAGAGAGGAGGGGGGAAAGAGGGAGAGAGGAGGGGGGAAGGAGAGAGGAGGGGGTAGGGAGGGAGGAGGGGCATGTTCCATCCACCAAGGCAGCTGCACTGCAGAGAGAACGGAGGATGTGTTGCTTCTCAGGAGAGCAAGTTCAAGCTGTTTATAATTGTTAGCGTAAACAGTGACCAGCTGAGGACAGGGCTGCAATTGGAGATGACAACGTTTTATTTTCATAGTTGATATTGGGGACCTGGACCTAAAGCACCGTGCCTTGCCCTTTTGCCAGATGGGCCAATGCCTCTCTATACTTGACTCTATTTGACTAAATACCCGATATTGACTAGGAATTATGATGCATAGGATAGCCCTTACCACAGCAACATCAAACTCGTGTTCTAAATGCAATTTGCTCAGGGACTGGCTTCTGTGGGTGGGAATGTTAAGCTCAGTCCAGTTCAATTCAATAAGCATTTATCAAGAAAATCCTAGACCAAGAGCTGTGTTAGACACTGGGTACGGGGTGATGGGGATACGAAGATGTGGAATTAGAACTCAAGAAGCTCAAATGCTCTCATTTCATTCCCTAATGCAATTACCTAGCTTCAACCTCATGGCTGTAATGTCTAAATTCACTTTTTCTTTATTCCAGTTCTACATAACAAAGCATAAATAATCACAGAGGAATGATTCTGTGTTGGACTATTCAGTGGGCAGAGAAGAGCATTCTGACCGGCGTGAGACACTGTCTCCGTTCCCAGGGAGCCCGTGAGGTGGCTGCACGGAGCACACGCGTGAAGATTCAGGAGCACCAGCATCAAGTGATGGGAGGGGCACGGAGGCAGCACCAGAAAGATGTCTGCCGAGGGGCCGCTGCAGCCAGGCTGGCCGGGAAGGTCACGGGAGGGGGCGCAGGCATTTCCCTCCAGCCGCACTTGGTTTTCATGAGTATGCATGCAGGGAAGGGGATGACACCGAAATGCTGTGGCGCTGAGGGGGAGGAGGGGAGGGACACAGTGCTGAGGGCTGGCCACCACCCCTTGCGTCCCTGCCCCTATGAACGCTGCCAAAATCAGCCCCAAGGGACAGAAATGAGGAGGATGAAAGAGGTGGACAGACTTGGCTTCCATGGAATTCACAGATTCCAGTCATTAAAAATCCCTTCTGAGTTTTCATCTGGAAAACTTTGCAAATGTATTTAGGGACAAGAGGCAGAAGATGAAGCCAACACAATTGGGCTCAAACCGCCGCCCTTCTCCTTCTCTCTGCATCCAGGACCCTCCCTGGGCCCCTGAGTGCGAGAATCCGGAGCTGCCCAGCCCAAGGGCGCGGCCCCTGACCAGAGGAGGGAGCCGCACGGCGGGGCCCCCAGCACCAGGATGGCAGGATCTGTGCTATCTCAGTCCCAGGGCCCCAAGCAGAGAAGGCCTGGGGCTCCCAGCTGAAGTTTTGCTGTCTCCTCTGTCACCAAAGTCGAAAAGAACTGAGTGGGACCAACGCCGCACCTGGCAGCTCCTCGGTGGCTGCCGACCTGGCCCTCAGGCTGCAGGTGAGACCTTCTAGGGGAGCCCAGACAGCGGCGAGAATCACAGCCACCAGTGCACCAGTTGCCCCAAAACTCAAGCATAGCCTGAGGAAGGCAGTGCCCGCTCAGATCCCCGTCCAGGCTTGTGTGGCACACTGGAGAGGTACACGGCACCAGAACATGGCACTTTAAGTGGCTTTGTGGGGTGTAGGAACACAAAGTGGGGTCTCGAGTGGCTCAGAAGTCATTCCTACCAGCCTGCAGGACCCGGACGGCCCCTTTGGACGTGGCTGGAGTCTCTCCAGGGCGGGCTCCAAAGTCCCAAGGATGAGATGAGCGTGGGTCTTGCTCTGAGGAAGGCCCCTGACAAGTATCCTGAACATGCAGGCACACAGCTGGCTGACTCATTTGAAGGGACCTGCTGAGCCACGAGCCAGGGACGACTAGAGAGAGAACTCGACTAACACACCAACCCTGCCCAGGCGCCCACCTGGGGCGCCCACGAGAAAACTACGGAAGCTGTGAAGACAGAGGTGTGCATGGGGCTGGGAGAATCCTGGGAGAAGCCGCACTGGGGACAGGGAGGGACGGAGGGCTGGGCCCCACAAGCAAACGAGAGAGGCACTCGGTGCCCTGTAGACCCCTCTGCACCCACAGCTGCAGGCCTGGTTGGCAACACGACCTTGTCTGCAGGGGCCCAGGAGCACGTGTGTTTGGCAGGAGCTGCCCTCCTGGAGCCGCAGTAGTGGTACCGTCATTTTAGAGGCAGATACCTGATAGCAGCTATGACAATCAACCATGCCACCCTGAATTACAGCCGTGTCCTCAGCGGGTCACTCTTTACGCTGACAATTACAAAGAGTTTGAACTCGCTGTCCCAAGAGGCAACAAGCCCTTCATTATCACGGCCGCAAGCCTCTGTGCAGCCCTCCATCCGGGCCGTTTCCCGTCGGGGCAAGTGAAGTCCCATGACAGTGACTCAGAGCCAGCCCAGTAGCTTCAGTGCAGGAAAAATCACAAAAACTCAAACATATCCTAAACATGGGCAGTTGATAGGAGCCGATTCCTCAATTCAACCTGTTCGGAGGCTTTCTGGGCTAGCACAGCTCTGATCACAGGCTTGCGCTTTCTGCTCCCCGTGAAGGGCGGCGAGGAGGCCGAGCTCTGCCATTCTGCAGGCTCCGCTAGGTGGAGCCTGCCCTGTGGCCTCGGTGGCCTGTGCCAGACAGCGTGACCGTGGCCCGCAGTAAATACTCGGCACAGCGGAGCAGGCTTGGGGAAGAACAGAAAGTGACTTCTAAGCCTGCAGAAGACGCTAAGCCACGCACGGCCTCACACGCACTGCGTGTCAATGGCCGCTGAAGCAGGAACGAGCTCTTAATAGTTCCAGTAAATGCAAAGGCCGCCCTGGAAAACTGCGTGAACCTTTCTGACTACTCACAGGTAGGGAGCCACTGCCTGAGACACGAAGGTAAAGAATTAACCTGAAACTGCATATTATAAAACTTATTTTTAAATCATGGTGCTTAATTTAAAAGACTCCCAAAGAATACTGCGTTAGAAAGTGACAGAGTGAAACCGTGAGGCTGACCACAGGAGTCCCTGGAAATTTCACCAAATGTTGTGTCAAAACTTGGAAACACAAGAACCGCACCTGATGAAACATTCGATTAATCACTTGCGTCCTCCCCACATACTAAGCTATGTTAAAAAGTGTTCCAATGGTGGAGAGGATGATTTCACAGGGGATGTACACCACCCCTGTGATGTGGTTCCTAATATCCAGGGGGTGAGAGGATGATATAAGTCTCAATATTGCAGGAAGTGTACACTCCCTAGTGATATGGTTCCTAATATCCAAGGACGGAGAGGACGATATCACTCCCAATACAGCAGGGAGTGTCCACCCCTTCTGTGACATTGTTCCTAATAGCCAGCGGGGGAGAGGAAGATATTACTCCCAATATTGCAGGGGGTGTACATCCCCTTGTGATATTGTTCCCTATATCCTGGGAGGGAAACCATGATACTAGTGACAATATCGCAGGGGGTGTACACACCCACTGTGATATTGTTCCAAATATCCAGAGGGAGAGAAAAATGATATGACTCCCAATATCACAGGGTGTGTACATCGTCCTGTGATATTGTTTCTTATATTCAGGGGGAGAGGATAATATTACTCCCAATATCGCAGTGGTTGTACACACCTCCTGCGATATTGTTCCTAATATCCCAAAGGGGAGAGCATAATATTTCTCTCAATATGACAGGGGGTGTACACCTCCTTTGTAATATTGTTCTTAATATACATCATGAGAGAGGATGATATGACTCCCAATATCGCAAGAAGTGTACAGCCGCCTGTGATAGAGTTCCTAACATCTAGGAGGGGAGAGGATGATATTACTGCCCATATTGCACGAGTTGTAAAACTCCTTAGATATTTTGCCCACAATCCTGAGGGGAGAGGATGATATTGCTCCCAATATCGAAGAAGGTGTACACCCCCCATGACACTAGGTCCAATATCCACGTTGGGAGAACGATGACATTACGCCCAATATCACAGGGGATGTACACCCACCCTGAGATATTGTTCCTTATATCGAGAGGGGCAGAAGATGCTATTGCTCCCAATAACGCAGGGGCTGTGGCGGTACACCCCTCCTGTGATACTGTTCTTAATTCCTAGGGAAGAGAGGATGATACTATACCCAATATAGCAGGGGGTGTACACCCACCCAGTGATAATGTTCTTAATGTACTCCACCTCCCACCACCAGGGATATTGGTCCTAATATCCAGGGGAAGAGAGGATAACATTATGTCCAATATCGCAGGGGAGTGTACACACCCTCTGTGATGTTGTTCCTAGTATCCAAAGGTAGAGACGATGATATTACTGACCATATCTCAGGGGGTGTACACCCTTCTGTGATATTGTGTTTGACATTCAGTGGGGGAGAGGATAACATTAATCCCAATATCACAGAAGGTGTACTGGCCCTTGTGATGTAGTTCCTACTGTACAGGGGAAAGAGAAGAATATTGCTCTCAATATCGCAGGGGTGTAACCACCCTGCCCCCCGTATATTGTTCCTAATATGCAGCAGGGTGGAGGCTCATAGTACTCCCAATATCCCAGAAGGTGTACACACACCTGTGATAGAGTTCCTAATATCCAGCGGGAAAGAGGCTGATTTTACTTTTGATATCGCAGTGGGTGTGCACCGCCCCCAAACCCGGGGTATCGTTCCTAATATCCAGGTGGGAAGAATATGACATGGCTAACAATATCGAAGGGGGTGGACACTTCTTCAGTAATGTGGTTAATGATATCCAGAGGGTAAGTGGATGATATTACTCCCAATAAAGTAGGAACCGTACAGCCACCCTGGGATTTTGTCCTTAATAACCACAGGGGAGAGGTGATATTACTACCAATATTGCAAGTGTTGTACACTCCTCCTATGATATTGTTTCTGATATCCAGGAAAGGAGAAGATGGTATTATTACCAATATTGAAGGGATGGACAACCCCCATGGGATATTGTTCTAAAGATACAGGTTGAAAGAGGATGAGATTCCATCCAATATAACAAGGAATGTACATCCCGCCTGTGATGTGAATCCTAAAACCTAGAGGAAGAGAGAATGACATAGCTTCCAAAAACACAAGGGGTGTACGCCCACCCTGTCATATTGTTCCTGTCATCTAAAGGAAGAGATGATGATACTATTCCCACTACCGGAGAAGGTACACACCCCCCTGTGATATTGTTCCTCATAACTTGTGGGGGAGAGCATGATATTTCTTCCAATATGACAGTGGCTTGACACCCAGTCTGTGCTATTGCTCCTAATTTCCAGTAGGTAAAGTATGATGTTCCTGCCAAGAGAGTAGTGGCTGTACAGCCACCCTGTGATATGTCTCCGAATATTCAGGGAAACACAGCATGACATTACCCCAAATCTCCGAAAAAGTGTACACCCATTGTGTGATATGGTTCCTAATATCCGGAGGTGCAGAGGATGGTATTCGTTCTCCGATCGCAGGCTGTGTACACACAACCTGTGAAATTGTTCCTAATATCCTGAACAAAAGAGTCTGCTAATAATGGACACATATTGCAGGGGGGAGTAATTGGCTATTACGATCCACATCGCAGGGGGGTGAAGCACCCCCTGCGATATTGGGAGTAATAGCAACCCCTCTTCCCCCCCTCCGGCTATTACGATCCACATCGCAAGGCAGTTCAGGACACCAGCCCTGCCCCAACCTTGACCCAGACAGAGGGTGTCATGGGACCACCTCAGGGTGGGTAGCAGCTCAGCTCTAAGGTATCCCTGCTGCCAAAGATCAACTGTTCCTGCTAGTTTGAATCTGGATACAGGGCCTCTCTTGGTGAGACAGATGACCATGAGGCAGACACCCTGAAATCTAGCGCGACAGAGCTCAACGCCCCCATGAGAGGCACCATAGCACGCAGACTTTGCAGACATACTAGCGAAGGCCACAGCAGGCCCTGAGAGAGGAACAATCTAACCAAGATCCTGGGATCCTGCCGCACAGCCCTTAAACCAGCGACTGGAAACTGTTTCCCTAAAGAGCCAGGAGTCAGTATTTTCAGCCTTGCCAACTGATCTTTGTCTCCAGGATGCAACTCTGCCATGGCTGCACGACAGCAGCCTTTTGCAGGTGGCCTGTGAAGAGATGGGCATGACTGCACCCCCATAAAACTTTACTTATGGACATGGAAACTTCTCAGTGTCATGAAGCGTTATTTGTTTATTTGTTCAACCATTTGGAAATGTAAAATCCATTCTTGACTCACGGGCCACAAGAGCAGGCAGGGACAGACTGCTCCTTGCCGACCTCTGGAATGAGCTTAGAGAAGGAAATGACAGGCTGAGCCAGCGCAGTCTCTCACAGCAGATTCGCTGCAGGAGGCTGCTTCTTAGCAACCACTTCTCATCCTTCCTCTTGGCTTCAAGTGCAGTTCAGGTGGAGAAAGAGAGAACAGAACCGGTCTCAGCAACAAGAAGGAAGGAGCTGCAGGGTCAAGCAGCCATGTGGATCGATCACACTTAACATTCACACCAAGCGAAGCACAGGCAGCACCAGCCCGGGGGGGCCGAAGTGGAGGCTCTCTGGGGTGGGGGACCTCTGGGTAGGCAAGATTCTCTAACTAAAACTCATATAGAGGTTCTACACAGCAGTAGTTACAGAAAACACACACTAAGAAAAAGACCAAAATAAAAATAGGACACCAAGTTTAGCCAATTGGGTCTCACAAGCCAGTAGGTAAGAAAGCCCAAGAGGGCTCACCAGAGGAGCTGGGGGTGGGTTCCTGCCTGCAGGGGGCCTGGGACAGCCCATTCCCTCAGATGAGGACCGAAGCTTTGGGGAGGAAGCTGTCAGAGTCACCCAGTGAGCTGATCAGAGCTGGAGCCACAGAGCAGGTGAGGAGCCCTGGCCATGTCCCCGTGCGGGCTGAGAAGCTGGGGTGGGGGCACACCCCCAGGGGCAGATGCAAACAGTGGACCGCGGGCCCTCCTCCTGCTCAGAGGATGCTCAGCTCCCAAGGGACCACCAAGGCCTGGAACCCAGGGACACACCACCTGACCATCATGCCCAGGCCTCCTGGACCAGGCAATGTCCAGTACAGGCAGGCAGTCTGGGCTTGGGGCCAGGACAGGTGTGGATGGTCCTGCTAGGCAGGCCTCCTTCTCCCTACCAGCTGGGCTGGTTGCACTGTTGTTTTGGTTCTGGCAACATATTGCTGCCCACTTTGACCACACCAGTCCCTGGCTCCCTGGCTAGGCCCATTGCTGTGCAACCCACCTACACAGGCCCCACACACCTAGTGTCCATCAGACTCCTGTCAGCCAGGAGTACCCATGCTCATCCCCTGAAGTATCCGTGGGAGCCTGTATCCCACAGGGACCCACAGCTCAGGGCCAACCTCCATGGGGGCCTCTAGGTTGTGGTGGTAGGGGCGGGGAGGCGTTGACCTCCAGCCCTCCCATCCTGGCCACTGTGTTTTGTGGGGATCATTCAGTCCTGGGAGCTTCCTGGGGACCCCAGAAGGAAGAGAACGGGGTGGTCGTGGCAGCCTCAGCCCCAGACTCTGGGCCCAAGTGCAACAGTCTTTCGGTTCTGGTTTGATCTGGGTGGCAACAAGAGGTCTTGTCATTCACACAAAGATTGGCTTCAATATAATGCATCAAGGGACTGTGGAGGACACAGATCAGCCTCCAGGCCAGTTACACCTGGTGACTTAGCCAGTGCAGGCTGGGGAGTAGAAAAGCTGACCCCTGACCTCCCCACCTACTCTGCCCACCAGATGCCAGTGGGCCAGGGATCCCTGACGTCAGGCAGAGGCAGACAGCACAGTTGCTGCCTCCTTTGATCCCATCCCAGGGCCCACAGGGCCTGCAGAAACCTGGCAGGGGCTGAGTTGGGAGAATCAGGCAGGGGGATGCCAAGTGAAGAATGTGAGGGACTGGGTATGAGGGGCACTAAGGGCACAGGGTCTGCTTCCCCTGGGGAGGTGGCAGTGAGACATAGAGTAGCCAAGCCTCCACAGACACCACCCTGCTGCCAGGCACACGTGGTGCCCATACCCACCCCAACGGCTGCAGGAAAGTTCTTCATCAACAAAAGGGGAAGATGCGCCCACACCCACATAGGCATTGGTGCCCACACATATCAGAGAAGAAAATTACTGCCGTGCTCAAGGTGTGGAGAAAGGGTCAATGTCCCCTTCATCCCCATGGTGGGTCCAAAATTACCTGCTCCTGCCAGCACCCCCACCGCCAACCCCACAAGCTGCTGACCTCCACCACAGTGCCATGCCACGTGCCAAGAACAGCTCAGCGGTACATCCCAAAGGGTGCTATCCTGGAGTGGCTGTGCTGGGCAAGGGACACGTTTCCTAGTCACAGAGGTTTTCTTTCTTTACCGCTCACCGGCCCTGTGTCTCGGTTTCCCCCACTGTGGCAGTGTAAAAATCCCATCTTGAAGGCTAGGAACCCAGAAAGGTCACCACACCTGGTGAAATGGGCGGTGAAACTCCCTGCCTTGGACCTCTTGCTCCAGGACTGATATCCATTGGGACATGGTCAGGCCAGCATCCTGGGGACGGCTGCATTCCTTGCCTGGGGAACCTTGCTCCCAGTTAGGGATCACTGGAGTTGAGGCCACTAATGGATTGGGGGAGGCACAGGGGTAGAATGGAGGTAGCCCCATCATACGGGCCTGTGTAGACCCCAGAAAACAAGCATTGAGTTCAGACTCTTGTCTGAAGCTGGCCACCTGAAAGTATTTGGGCTTTGGGGTGTGATGAGGGCCTGCAGTCAGGGAACAAAGTATGCTGGTTTGGACACGCAGGAGGTTCTCTGCAGCTGTCTCAGGTACAGGATATGTTGCTAAGTATATGCTTTTAAAAACCCTAGGAGGAGGGGGCACCCAGAAGGAGACTTGAAGTCAAGGGCAAGGTCCAGCCTTTCCACCTCCCCAACTAAAGACATGCTGGAGGACAATTCTCCAGAGTTTCACAACAAAGAAGAGAAAGAAGAAATCAAAAAGACCTGGAGGATGGGCAAGCTAATGAGGGCTCACTGGGATTACCCTGCCTAATCCTCAAAACAAGCCTTCCCTATCTGTCCTCTGGGCCAGGTGAGGAAACAGGTCACCGTAGGACATTCAGACCCTGGGCAGGCAGCTGGCAGCCTGGAGCCCAGGAGGTGCAAACACATTTTTACTAAGGCACATCCTGCACAACCTTAAATCCATTCAACCTTGAGTCAATAGAGCACATGCTTCTGTGAGCACAGGGTTGGGGCTAGGGTTACAGATTAACAGCATCTCAAGGCAGAAGAATTTTTCTCAGTACAGATCAAAATGGACTTTCTTATGTCTTGGTCTTTCTACATAGACACAATAACAGTCTGATCTCTCTTTCTTCCCCCCACACACAGAGTGTCACCACTGTATGTCAGCCACTGGGGGATAGGCTTCAGCTTACACTCACCTTCCAAATTCCACCCTCTCACCTTGGCAGAAGCTGGCCAGAAATTGGGGTTAATGGATGGGTGGGGTCTGCAGACGACACCGTGTTCAGGTCCCCATGATGGCCTCACACATGGGTGGTGGCCCTGCAGTTCCAGGTGTCACACACACGCCAGCCCCTGCTCAGGCCCTGATCTTTGAGGAGGGGGAGCAGCAGAACCCAGGCACTGGCTCCACAGTGCCACTCACACTCACAGATGATTCTCCACACAGGCATCAGGTCTCGGTCCTGGCCACCTACCCCCGCAGGGCCTCAGCTCTTTCCCGGGACTCACGTGGTCCTTCCTCGCATGTAGCTCTGGTAGGATGCATTGTTCTGTACCCAGGGGCTCTGAGGTGACAATGGCCACGGTCATGCAGAGTGCAAAGGCACTGGCTGGGTGCCCATTGTGGGGACCCTGACTGCAGCACTCCCAGACAATCATCGGGCATGCTGTCCCCCAGGCGTAACTAGGGCACCAGCGGTAGGAGTGCACTGCTATGGACTCTGCAGGAGGAGGACAACTGTCACCGCATCTTTATGTTCTCCTGCTGGTGTCACTCTGTGTTTCTCATCTCCTGGTTGTAGGATTCAGGACAGACTCTCTAAACACCTTGTGAGAAACAGCAGAGTCCAGCAAAGAAGAGGAGAAAAGCCCAGCTGCAAAGATGAAAAAAATGGAAGGTGTGACATGGGCCTCCATTCAGATTCTGTATTTAAATGAGGTCTTGCGAAACACCTGCTCTCATTGGAAAATACTTCAAATATATATATGTGTGTGTGTGTGTGTGTACATTTTAATATATATACACACATATATTATTTATTTAGTTAGTTAGTTAGTTAGTTTTTTTGAGACAGAGTCTCGCTCTGTAGCCCACGCTGGAGTGCAGTGGCATGATCTCGGCTCACTGCAACCTCTGCCTCCGGGGTCCCGGTTCAAGCAATTCTCCTGCCTCAGCCTCCCGAATAGCTGAGATTACAGGCATGCACCACCATGCCCAGCTAATATGTTTTTTTTTTTTTTTTCTTGAGATGGAGTCTTGCTCTGTCACCCATGCTGGAGTGCAGTGGCACGATCTCGACTCACTGCAATTTCCACCTCCTGGGTTCAAGCTATTCTCCTGCCTCAGCCTCCTGAGTAGCTGGGACTACAGGCGCCTGCCACCACGCCCGGCTAATTTTTTGTATTTTTAGCAGGGACGTGGTTTCACCGTGTTAGCCAGGATGGTCTCGATCTCCTAACCTCGTGCGACAGAGCGAGGTCACTTGGGCAACAGAGCGAGACTAAGTCTCAAAAAAAAAGAAAAAGAAAAAAGAACAATATAAGCCAAATTCACTCAAAAGAAATAAAAACAAGATGACAAGTCAATGGCACTGAACACAGAAAATCAACAGAAGAACTCAATAGAACAATAGCTGTTTCTTCATAAAGATCAACAAAATTGGTAACTATCAAGCCAGGCTAACAAAGAAAAAAAGAAATCATACAAATCACTCTAAGATGAGTACAAAAGTAATGGCAGTTTTGCATTCTTAGAATTTGCTGTTTGATACTGGAATATCCTCTTAAATAAATGTGGTTATGTGATTCATCATTCTAATGGGCATTTCTTGCCTTTTTTTTTTTTTTTTCCTAATGACTTATTACTTATTTATTTTAGACTATGGAAATGATGTCAGACCAAAAGCAAATTCAAGCGACTTTCTTATTCGAGTTCAAAATGGGTCCTAAAGCAGGGAAGACAACTCACAACATCAACGCATTTGGCCCAGGAACTGCTAATTAATGTATCTCGCAGTGGTTCAAGAAGTTTTGCAAAGGAGGCGAGAGCCTTGAAGATGAGGAGCGAAGTGGGCAGTCATCGAAAGTTGATAACGACCAATTGAGAACAACCACTGAATTCCATCCTCTCACAGCTACACGAGAAGTTGTCAAAGAACTGAATGTCCACCATTCTATGGTCATCCGGCATTTGAAGCCAATTGGAAAGTTGAAAAATCTTGATAAGTGGGTGCCTCCTGAGTTGACCAAATATTTTAAAAAACATCCTTTTAGGATGTCATCTTCTCTTATTCTATGAAACAACAATGAACCATTTCTTGATCAGATTGTGACATGCCACGAAAAGTGGATTTCATACAACAGCCAACTCAGTGGCTGGACTCAGAAGAAGCTCCAAACCACTTCCCGACGTCAAACTTGCACCAATAAAAGGTCATGGTCACTGTTTGGTGGTCAGCTGCCGGTCTTCTGATCCACTACAGTTTTTGAATCCTGGTGAAATTCTTACATCTGAGATGTATGCCAAGCTCATCAAAGAGATGCACGGAAAACTGCGGCACCTGGAGCCGGCACTGGTCAACAGGAAGGGCCCAGATCTCCACAACACCTGACCACATGTCATACAACCAGGGCTTCAAAGGTTGGATAAACTGGGCTATGAAGTTTTGCCTCATCTGCCATATTCATCTGACCTCTCGCCAACCAACTACCACTTCTTTAAGCATCTTGACAACTTTTTGCAGGGAAAACAAGTACACAACCAGCAGGATGCAGAAAATGCTTTCCAAGAGTTCATCCAACCCTGAAAACACAGAATAAACAAGTTTGTTTCTCATTGGCAAAAATGTGTTCATTGTAATGGCTTCTTTTCTTTCTTTCTTTCTTTCTTTTTTTTTTTTTTTTTTTAGAGAGTCACACTCTGTCGCCCAGGCCAGAGTGTAAAGGTGCAATCTTGGCTCGCCGCAACCTCTGCCTCCTGGGTTCAAGAGATTCTCCTGCCTCAGCCTCTTGAGTAGCTGGGATTACAGGCACCTGCCACCACTCCCTGCTAATTTTTGTCTTCTTAGTAGAGACGGGATTTCACCATGTTGGTCAGGCTGGTCTCAAACTCCTGACCTCCTGATCCGCCTGTCTCAGCCTCCCAAAGGGCTGGGATTACAGGCATCAGCCACTGTGCCCAGCCCATTGTAATGAGTTCTATTTTGCTTAATAAAGATGTGTTGCAGCCTAGTTATACAAATTTAAAATTCATGGTCCAAAACTACAATTACTTTTCCACCAACCTAATAATTTAAGAATTAAAGAGGCCTTTATATTAGAGAGCCCATGGATGATAAAATCATAAAGAATATTACAATCTCCATAACCCACATACTTGGTAACTTAGACCAACTGGATGAATTAAAAGACACAATCTATTAATACTAAAACACAGGAGAAATAGGTAATCTAAATATATTGATATCTATTGATAAAATGGAATCAATACCTAATAATCTTACAGAAAACTTATATATTCCAAAAATCTGACTTTCTCTCATGTTATTCTAACTGGTGGGATTCGGGGATTTCCATTTTGATAAGAACATAGGTGAGTCGCACACACTTAATTTTAGTGTTCATTGGTGAGGAAAGCCATGTCCACTATAGGATACTGCAGAGCGATGCATTATGGAGAATTTAGGCAAGATAATATGATTTTCAGAGTTAAAGGAAGACAACCTGATTTATGTACAGTAATTCCTCATAATATCATAGGGGATACCGTATATAAACATTGGGGTATTCCCAGCTACAATTCTTACTTGAGCCACATGGGAATTTCAGACATGGAGGCTTCCCAACTTTGGTGGCTTTCAATAAATGTGGAAGTTAACTCACAACCTATTTTGTAGAGGCATAAAATTCAATGAGCACTCATTTAACCTTTTAAGTATCATTTTTGTAAACTTTGCATTTCCAATTAGGTGAAATTTTAAACCTGTTTCAGTTCTTATCCACTTTTTTTTTTTTTTTTTCCTGAGACAGAGTCTTGCCCTGTCACCCAGGCTGGAGTGCAGTGGCATGGTCTCGACTCACTGCAACCTCCGCCTCCCAGGTTCAAGTGATTCCCCTGCCTCAGCCTCCCAAGTAGCTGGGATTATAGGTGCCTGCCACCACGCCCAGCTAATTTTTGTATTTTTAGTAGAGATGTGGCTTTCCCATGTTAGTCAGGATGGTCTTGAACCCCTGACCTTGTGATCTGCCCATCTCAGCCTCCCAAAGTGCTCGGATTACAGGCCTGAGCCACCGCGCCCGGCCTCTCCACTCCTTTTAGGTGGAGGGGAGTAAGGGTTTCTTTAAGTTAGGAGGGACTCCCATGTACCCAACCCATTTGGGTAAATTTCTTCCTTCAGAGTTTTTCAAATCAGCATCATCATTGTTAAAGGCCGCCCACATGGTAATAATTGTGTTACAGGGTTTTACAAACATGAAGTTTATGTTTGGCTGAATTAACCTCCTTGCTGTGGCACAAGGGGGCCAAAGGTGTTTTCACCAATTATGAAGCGGGATCACTGTGCAATGGCTACCAACTTTTCTGAGTACAATGAGGCCAAACATATTCATACGTAATTTCCATGAAGTGAATTTATTACTTACAAATAGCAAACAAAAGACAACAGAAGCCTAGGATTCAATATGAACCACTACCACAAGATCAGGAAGGCTACCTAGGGCAGATGGATGGAGTTTTGACTATAAATGCTTCACTTGCACTACAACTGAGGGACCCCAGAAAGCAGCCCACATTGGGTTTTCTCCCAGGATGTGGTTTGCTGGACACAAGCGTTAAAGGCAATTCTGTTTCGAGCAGGGCCTATAACAGAGCCTGGGCTGTTCTGACCAATGTCACTTGATTATCAGGATATTGCCTTCCCAGCATATCATACAGTTATCTTGAGAACTACCAGTAAGAAGGGGAAGAAAATGGCCCTGCACCCTTAAAAGGATCAGGATATTTGCTGTGGCAGAGGCACAGACAGTAGCGACAGAGTGTTCTTGTGAGCCATCTACTAGTTCTCTTAACCAGAGCGTGGCACCAGACCGCTTTTCTATTTCCTTTCAATGGAAACTATTTCAGAATATTTTGAATATTTTGAGTTTCCACATCTATAGAGTTGTGGCACATGATCACTGGCAGTGTAGACTCTCTGCATGGTTAAAGGAAAGAGTTCAGAAGCCCATCAACCCACATTGGAGGAGACCACCTAATTCTCCAGAGAGTGTCACTCCATCTTCCTGGGGTTAGCTCCACACGCAGTAAGGCCATTACATCTAAGGCCATCAAGACTTGCAGTCCGAAGATGAGACTTTTGACATGCTGAGAAGCAGCAGTGATAAGAAAAGCCCATACACTGGCCAAGAATTTTTCAATGAAAGCAGCCGAGATGCTTCTTCATATGCTTCGGTAGGGGCTAATATCAAACTATTTCTTCCCATTTTCTTTACTCAGCAGTGCCTGAACCATGAGGCACCATAGATGTACACCTCATCAGGAGGCTGTATGGTACAGCAGCAAGGGGAGCAGCAGCACAAGAAAAACAAGGCCACTACTTCTGCCTACATAATAACTATTGTCTTAGAGTGTATAATAATTAATAATGTTCACATGGCTGCCCTCAGCACACAGAGATGGTGACCAGAGCAGATGCAGGGACTACAGAGATACAGCTTGATTCTTGCTAATTAGGACTGAAGTGTTAGCTTATGTGCTGTGCTTTTGTGCATTCATAAGCCAGGGCCTCAAAGCTGCCTGCTCAGCACAAGCCAAAGGCCATGCTGGGGTGCAGTTAAACATTGATGTCTAGGAGATGAGAGCATTTTAGTGTGGGAGAAGATGACAACACCTGAGGACCACAAAACACTGTGCAGACCAAAGGGACGGCCCATCATCAGCTCACGGTTCTGACCCAGGTGACTGCTGATGTGTTACGGAACAGTCAGCCGACAGCAGGTAGGTCAAGTTGAGCAGGTGTCCTGCATGAGGGCTGGTCCATTCCATTCGTGTTGCCAATTGTTTCAATAGCGTCTCATGCACCTGACTGGTGAGGAAGGAATTAGCAACCTACGTTTACTGGCACCGTTAAACACATAACATCTATTACTAAATAGATAAGTCAGACATCAGTTATTAATTACATAGAGGAGGAGGATGTAAGCTCCCACAGGCCCAAACAGGGATTAACTTGGGAGCAGAGAGTGGTATAGCGTTAAAAAAGTGAGGATGTCCCTTTTTTTTCCTTTTTTTCTTTCTTTTTTTTTTTTTGACACAGAATCTCGCTCTGTCACCCTTGCTGGAGTGCAGTGGTGTGATCTCGGCTCACAGCAAGCGCCGTCTCCCGGGTAAACTATACGTACTTAGGAATTAATACCAACACATTATTAGAAAAAATAAATATCTTTACATCAAGAGTAGTTTTTCCTTTAATAAAAATAGGTGGAATGTGTATAATGGACAAGGGATAATCAAAATGTGCCAAATGAGGCTAGTAAGACAATCCCAAGAATTCACAATCATTATTCACTGGTCCATTAATCACAGGAGAATACATACAAATGAAACTTACCTGGCCGGGCGCGGTGGCTCGTGCCTGTAATCCTAGCACTTTGGGAGGCCGAGGTGGGCAAATCATGAGGTCAGGAGTTCAAGATCAGCCTAGCCAACATGGCGAAACCCTGTCTCTACTAAAAATACAAAGAATTAGCTGGATGTAGTGGCGGGCGCCTGTAGTCCCAGCTACTCGGGAGGCTGAGGCAGGAGAATCGCTTAAACCCAGGGGGCGGAGGTTGCGGTGAGCCGAGATCGCACCACTACACTCCCAGCCTGGGCAACAGAGTGAGACTCCATCTCAAAAAGAAATAATAATGAAATAAAAAAATTAAACTTACCTACGTATTGGAAAAACATCCAAATTCAACCATGAATCCAGCACATTATCAAATGAATAGACAAAAATTCTACCAACAAACTGAAGAAAACATCATTATCTATGAAATTCAAGTACTACTGCTTAAAGCACTTACAGAACCCTCACCTCAAGGTTTCCCTGCAAAACAAGGTGAAATGCATACTCAAGACTCTTTAAGAATGAGCTACTGATAAAAACAATATACTTGTAACTTGCGTAACACTTCATACATTTTTTTCAAGCACTGCACGATAATTAATTTGTATCAGGCTTTCCAAATTAAAAAAGCTTCACTTATAGAACTTCTTTCCAGTGGGAGTTTTCACATGACTTTTCAAGTAAATGTTAAAACTGAAAATATTCTTGCAGTTTCTAAACTGTTAGAGTTTTAATCTTGTGTACGTTCTTGTATTTACAAGGTCAGCCAGCGACAGCGTGCATTTTCATATGTCCTTGAGTGGGTATGAGAGAAATGAAACACTCAAACATTATGGACATTCGTAGGGTTTTTCTCAGGAATGAGCTGATTTCTTCAAATGGAACTAACACAACTGAAGGCCTTACCACAAATTTAAATTCAAAAGGCTTTTCTCCACTCTGAGCCCTCCCAAATCTTCACAAACAGGAAAATCTGAAGGCTTGACCACACTTCCTACATTCTTAAGGTTTCTCTACAGTGTGAACTCTTTCATGTTTATGAAGGAATGGGAAACAGTAAATGTTTTATCACATTTCTTACATTCAAGGGACTTTATTTATTTATTTTTGAGATGGAGTCTCACTCTGTCTCCAGGCTGGAGTGCAGTGGCACAATCTTGGCTCCCTGCAACCTCCACCTCCTGGGTTCAAGTGATTCTCCTGCCTCAGCCTCCTGAGTAGCTGGGATTACAAGCATATGCTACCACACCCAGCTAATTTTTGTATTTTTAGTAGACACGAGGTTTCACCATGTTGGCCAGGATGGTCTCGATCTCCAGACCTCGTGATCCGCATGCACAGGACTTCCCCCCAACCCCCTGTGGCTTTTTATGTCCTTGAAAAAGAACTAAGACAACTGAAATGTGCCACTATGCCCAGCTAATTATTTTCTTTGTTTTTGTTTTCAGACGGAGTCTGCCTCTGTCGCCCAAGCTGGAGCACAGTGCTGCGATCTCGGCTCACTGCAAGCTCCGCCTCCCGGGTTCATGTCATTCTCCTGCCTCAGCCTCCCAAGTAGCTGGCGTGAGCCACCGCACCTGGCATTATTTTATTTTTTGTAGAGACAGGGTTTCACCATGATGCCCAGGTTGTTTCACATTGTTTTAATCCAGGCTGGTTATGAACTCCTGGGCTCAAGCAATACACACACCTTGGCCTCCCAAAGTGCTGGGATTATAGGCTGAGTCACTACACCCAACCTCTATATCATGACTTCTTTCATGGTGAATAAGGTGACTAGAACGAGTGTAGGCTTTACCGCATCTCTTACATTCATAGGGTTTTTCTCCAGTATGAATTCTTTCGTGGAGGTGAAGGGAACTGAGGCGACTGAAGGCTTGGTCACATTGTTTACATTCATAGGGTTTCTCTCCAGTATGAGTACTTCTAGGGTTACAAAGGGAACTCAAACGACTAAAGCCTTTGCCACATTGTTTACATTCATAGGGTCTCTCTCCAGTATGAATGCTTCCATGGTCATGAAGGGAAGTGGAACAGCTGAAGGCTTTATCACACTTGGTACATCTTTCTCCCGTGTGAGTCCTTTCATGCGTCTTAAAAGAACAAGAAAATCTGAGTGTTTTCCCACATTCCTTACATTCATAGAGTTTCTCTCCAGTGTGAGTTCTTTCATGTATTAGACAAGAACCGGAAACAGTGAACGTTTTACCACATGGTTTACATTTATAGGGTTTTTCTCCTGTATGAGTTCTCTGATGTCTTTCAACTGAATTGAGAAAATGAAAAGCTTTCCCACATATCATACGTTTATAAGCTGGATTTCCACTGTGCATTATCATGTGTCTTCTAACACCCAGAACAGAAACGAAAAGTTTCCCATACTGTTCACATTTATATTGCTTCTCTCCATATGGTTTGTATCCTGAGTGAGCTAGGATGTGCCTATTAAGGAGGGAATGACGTACAAAGACTTTTCCACAAATACTGCATACACGTTGTTTTAATCCAGTAGAAATGTTCTCATTCAGATCAAGATTTGGAATGTGGCTGACAACTTGTCCATACTGACTACCTTCTTTGCTTTCACGCAGTCTCTGTACCATATGATTTCGGTAAAAAAAAAATGACAAGCACATTACTATTGGTTGGTTTAATAACTTTCTACTTATTCATAGGTCTTTGACTTACACTGCTACCAATACCAGGGAAAATTGATTTTTGTGTTTTGTTGTTGTTGTTGTTTTTGTGCCACGACTGAATTACTTGAAAGTAAATGGGCTACTACTGAAAACACAGCTACCACCTGCATGGTTATGACCAAAATGGTAACATTCATGTATGCAATTTTGTAGTACTATTTTCAAGTAAACTGTTTTCCAAACACTGACTGCTACACTGAAGTACGTTACATTTTTGGTGAAATTTTTCTAAAAAGAAATGAATTTCAAGTGACTCTTATTTGCTTTGATTGCTTGTTTTTAAGTTTATGACATGCTAAGATTCCTTCAGAGGACTTTATTTCCTCTTCTCAATGCAAATTATCTTGTATCTTTCCCAGGTTTTTTGAAGTGATCTTCAATATTCTGGTCGTTCCGTTTGTTTCCTAAAATGCAGACCCACAAAATTATCATGAATTATTTCAAACTATAGAAACATTAGAAACATTACTGCATTTCATGCTCATTGTACACAGTGCCCATGCCTGATTTATTCACCAAATCATTCCCTTGCCCCATTCCAAATCACAAATAGCACTGAAGATAGGGAAATACTTCTGTAATTACGTGAAATGTGTTGTCATTCTTACCTACAGAAGCCAGGTTCCTGCAGGTTTCCTGCATCACTTCTCTGTAGAGATTCTTCTGAGAAGAATCTAGCAAAGCCCATTCCTGCTGGGTAAAGTTCACAGCCACATCCTCAAAAGCCATGGAGTCCTAGAACATTCCACACATGTGGATAGAAGGATGAGTGAGACTGAGAGCGCTGGGAATCTACACTCAATTCATAAGCTGTTTACATGATTCTAAAATTTCCAAGCATTTATTCTATGACTTGATTGTCACAACTCTTACTCTGTTCACACATTCTCCCTCCCACACAGCAGTACTAATGCTAGAATTGAACTATTCAAAATGGCAACAGCAAAGTAGAAACACCCATCTCATTAGAGAATCCAGGGAGTAAGATGTGCTGCCAGGAGTTACCTTTTAACTTCACTCTGTACATTTCTAGTATCTGTCATACTAAAGTCCTACCTGATGTGCATAAGTGAGTTAATATTATCAGTCCTGAGACTACTTATTCTTAAAAATGCCTGCCCACAAAGTTCAATCTTTGTTTGTATTAGGAACTTACATTTTGAAAGGGATTCCACCAACCCAAGTAATAAGAATGACTCACTGCATCTAAATGGCTTATGCAATATATTTGCCAAAACTTCTTCTTCTGAAGGCCTATTATTTTGTGTCACTGCAGTGGTGCTTAGGGAACCAGACACAAAAACACAGTCTGAACACTAAGTGTTCAATGAGTTTCCCTGGTAGACAATATTTTACATGTGCTGTCACTTGTTAACGGGGGAGGTGAGCCCATTCCATGTGATTACACCAAGAGAGAATAGGCTTATTAAATTTAATTGAGTAGCAAATAAAACAATAATTGATATTTAACAATACTAATACAACAATTTTTCAAATTTCTATTGCACAATGTCAAGGCAGAAAAGAATAAAAGGAAATACGACACATGTTTTTTAAAATGACATGAATGTCACCACTTCCAGATACTATTCCTATGAAAACACATAAATTCCCAAATCAGGTGGTTTTAGGCAAGAAAAACTACTCTGTCATACATAGTAAAAATGACAACTCTCTAATGATTTTTAGTCATCTAAAAAAAGAGTGATGGCTTGTCTAACATACTTCTAAGATTTTCAAACAAAAATATTCAGGACAGCACAATATTAGCAGAGAGATGAGCAAGCAGACCAAGGGGAAAAAAAAGTCTTAATGACCCAGCATTTATATGGAAAGTTGAGGAATGATAGAGTAGGCACTGTAGAATAGAAAAAGAAATCACATGCACTTTAAAATATGAGGCAAACCAGGTTGGCATCTACTTGGGAAAATGCATTGCATTCTTCTCTATTCCATGAACAATAATCAACTTATTATATATTCAAATATGAAAAATAAAGCCAGAACACTTTCAGAAGTCACAGGAAGATTTTTTTTTACGAAGGATTAGTCAGAATTTTTTTTATGTAAGAAAAAAGTGATAAAGGAACAGACAAACTCAAACATATTAAAATTTAGAGAATAAAAAGAAAATAGAGTGGGCCGGGCATGGTGGCTCACACCTGTAATCCCAGCACCTTGAGAGGCTGAGGCGGGCGATCACTTGAGGTCAGGAGGTTGAGACCAGCCTGCCCAACATGGCAAAACCCTGTCTTTTTGTTGTTTGTTTGTTTTTTGAGATGGAGTCTCACATTGTCCCTTGGGCTGGGGTGCAGTGGTAAGATCTTGGCTCACTGCAACCTCAACCTCCTGGGCTCAAGCAATTTTCTTGCCTCAGCCTCCCAAGTAGCTGGCATTACAGGTGCCTGCCACCACGCTCAGCTAATTTTTTTTGTCTTTTTAGTAGAGACAGAGTTTCACCATGTGGGCCAGGCTGCTCTGGAACTCCTGACCTCGTGATTCGCCCACTTTGGCCTCCCAAAGGGCTGGGATTACAGGCATGAGCTACCGTGCCAGGCCTAAAACCCCGTGTTTACTAAAACTACGAAAATTAGCTGGGTGTGGTGGTGGGTGCCTATAATCCCAGTTACTCGGGAGGCTGACACAGGAGAATCACTTGAACTCAGGAGGCAGAGGTTGCAGTAAGCAGAGACAGCGCCACTGCACTCCAGCTGGGCTACAGAGCAAGACTGCGTCTCCTAAAAACAAACAACAACAACAACAAAACACTCAGATATCCAGATAAGAGGATACAGATGTGTCCACGGTCATAAATTCTTCACCAAGCTACAAGAGGGGAACTGACATTTTGGTGAATCTTTGTAAATCATCAATTTATCTATCACACTTTTATTTCACCAGTAGCATTTGCAAAGCTAAGTCCTACAATTCCATTTGAAATTACCCTTAAAAAGAACAGACCTTTAAAACTTACTACACTCACTCTGGGGAAGAAATAAATACGAATTTTTAACAAATAAAATACATCATTTTACCTTGCCTTTTTGGAAATAGTATTTTTATCTTTCAAGTTGTACTGACAAAATGTATCTTACAGTCAGTGAAAACCTGTAACTCAAATAAGCGGACAAGCCTTTTCAAGGTAACAAACTCAGGGAGAGGCTGTGTTGACTCCAACACAGACCTTTCTAAGTGTCACAGCAGGCCATTCCATCCCTCGGGACACCCATCCTGTTCAGTAAAGTACTCAGTGACCACCTAGGAGGCACTGGCACTGCTCTTTGTCCTCCTGTGGGACTTAAGTGCATTTTAATATTCAGGTTCTTGCACATCCTCTCTGGGGTGGGTTTTCCTTGTCCTTTGGGACAGTTTTTCTCTCTTCACAGGTCTGAGACAATCTAGAGAGCAGAAATCATTTCTGCCTTTTCCTCTCAATATCAGCATCCAATTGACAAACCATCAATGTGTCTCCGAGGAATAAAAACTCGGGCTGGAGGAATAATTTTAATGACCTTTCATGACATTACATTGTATTGTCCATTAATTTTAATGTCCTAAAATTTTAATGACCCTAAGGGCTCACCATTTTAGATGAAACTATACCAGGAGATTCCTCTAAGGCCAAGAGCATCCAGCTGCTCCCCTGAGAGACTCTACCCCCTACCTCAGGCTGTCCTTGGGGATGAGGTGGCCCTGGGGCTGATACTCACTAGACCCTCCAATAGACATGGCCACTGTGGGTATCCTGGGTCATCCCCAGACAGTTCTAAAATGCCAGGACGAGGGAAAGACAGGAGGGTGGCTGAGGACACAACATCCTGTAAAGTTTTCACAGGGGGACCTCAACCTAAAGACATTTTGGTAATATGTACACTTAGGAAAGATGAAAAGAAGAGCGACACAAAGATTTTTTTACAGTAGAGTGTCGGATTATTTATTCTCTACTTTCCTCTCATGTAAAATGTTTGGAAACAGAAAAATATTTTGGCCAAGGTGGCTCATGCCTGTAATCCCAGTGCTTTAGGAGGCCAAGGCAGGCGATCAATTAAGGTCAGGAGTTCTAAACAAACCTAGCCAACATGGGGAAACCCTGTCTCTACTAAACATACAAAAATTAGCTGGACGTGGTGGTGACGCCTATAAGCCCAGCTACTTGGGAGACTGAGGCAGGAGAATCGCTTAAACCCGGGAGTCAGAGGTTGCAGTGAGCTGAGACTGCACCACTGCACTCCAGCCTGGCGACAGGGCGAGACTCCGTCTCAAAAAAAAAAAAAAAAGAAAGAAAAATATATATATATATGTATATGTGTGTGTATATATATGCATATATGTGTATATATATGTATATATGTGTATATGTGTGTATACATATGTATGGTTTGCTTCCTCATTAACCTTATCAAAGCCTCTCATTTACGCCCCCCCTGTGGACCCCAAACCATAAACCATGACTGCGGTACCCGGTTTATGAATCGCTGTTTGCTCAAACACACCGTTTAAGGTTTTAACAAAGCCTCAGGTTAATTTTAGGGGGAGAAAGGTGGGACTGGAAGCTCCATGAACCACAGCTCCTCCCACGCTGGAACTCCGCTCACCGTCAGGGCTCTCCCGGATCACCCTCCCGTGGTCACCGCACTACCTGGGTCGGGGAGGTTCCCTAGAGGGCTCCCGCCGGCGGAAGTGGCGCCCACAGGTACAGACAGGACGCAGGGGTCCCGCTGCCCGCGCCGCCCGGCCCTGCGCAGAAGGGGACTGAGGCCCGGCTGCGCCGCGGCGACTCGGTCCACAGGTTCCGCAGCCGATGGCTGGTTCCAGCAGGTTTCAACCAGCCCTCTTCCCCACTTCGGGAAGCCAGGCGCAGTCCACTCACCATTCCTCAGCTTCCCGGGTGTCCCGGCGTCCGCTAGGGATGTCCCAACACCCGCAGGTCACAGGGTGGCCGAGGCTGCTGCAGAGCCACCGGGCCTCCCAGAGCCAGGAAGTAGCAGCGGAGACTAACAGAAAGAGCCTACTGTGGCCAAGGCGAGACAAAGCGCCCGCCAGCCAGATCCCGGAAGCCGCCCTCTCCTTTCCGGCGGCGCGCCTGATTGAACGGCCCCCACCCCAGCGCCCCTGATTGTATGGGGCTTCAGGCCCCGCCCCCTCAGGCCCAGAGTGACAGGAGATCGCGATCTCACGTGAGGCTGGATGAGGCCAGAATGACCGTTTTGGCCTAGCGGTTTGTAGGGGGTGCGTCCTTCCTGCGCTGGGATCTGACCACGCAAGGAGGACATTCGCATTTAACCTTGTATACAAGGTTATAGCTATTTGTGCATAATATAGATATAAAATTGCAAGCAATATAATAACAATTCTGTAACTGCCCAGTGGGTTCACCTTGCCCGCTACCTAGACAGAGCCGGTTTCTCAAGACGGGGGGAATAGCAATAGAGAAGGAGTAATTCACGCAGAGTCGGCTGTGCGGGAGACAGGAGATTTGATTTTTATTTTATCTTATCTTATTTATTTTATTTTATTTTATTTTATTTTATTTTTTATTTTTCTGAAACAGAGTCTTGCTCTGTCGCCCAGGCTGGAGTGCAACCTCGGAGTTTTATGATTATTCAAATCTGTCTCCTTGAGCATTTGGGGATAAGAGTATTTAGAAAGTTTATTTTGCCAGGGTTCAGGATGCTTGTGCGTGACACAGCCTCAGGATGTCCTGATGACAGTTGCCCAAGGTGTTCAGAGCACAGCTTGGTTTTGTTGGAGATAAATGCTCGGTGCCCCAAGGTGAAACCAGCACTCAAGTAAAAGTTTTATCAGCAAAGCAATTTACCTCTGCGGAAGGGTGCTGCTGCTCGCATCAATCACAATCGCAAGAGCATCAATCACAATCGCAAGAGCACACGAAACAAAGGAAATCCGGGGTTTTTATTCCTGACGCAATCCCTACCTCTGGCATGGGCTGGGGCCAACCTCAAGATCTAAACTGACCCGGTTGGCTATTTGTGAATATTTTCCCAAATAAGGAAGGGGGAAGGGGGTTGTGAGTTACAACAGTGGGACTTGTGATTTCGAAGGGAGAAATGGGTGCAGAGCAGGTAACCAAGGGAACAGATGTGAGTGAGTGATTAGAACTGAAGGGGAAGGTTGTTTACAGTAACTAAGGGCAAGAAGGCATGGAGAACAAGAAAGTTGGGTTCGACAACAAAACACAAGAACGTTAACATGCCAAACCTTGGAAGAGAAACTGACTGTATCTGACAGTTTTATACATTTTAGGGAGACAGGAGACATCAATCAACATATGTAAGATGAACACTGATCCGGTACAACCAGAAGCAAAAGTGGGTCAACTCGAAACCAGGAGGGGGCTTCCAGGTCACAGGTAGGTGAGAGACGAATGGTTGCATTCTTCTAAGTTTCTGATGAGCCTTTCCAAAGGAGGCAGTAAGATATGCATTCTTCTTATCGAGCAGCAGATGACTTTGAATAGAATGGGAGGCAAGTTTGCCCTAAGCAGTTTCCAGACTGGCTTTTCCCTTTGTCTTAGTGATTTGGGGGACCCAAAATATTTTCCTTTCCAATTTCCCCCTTTTGTTTTAACAATATTTTGGAGAAAGCATTTTAGAAGAAAATCAGTCTCTGGTGCCAGGTTTTGTCTGATTTCTCATGGAGTAGCTGGGATTATAGGCGCGCGACACCACATCTAGTTAATTTTTCTTTTCGGTAGAAACGGGGGTCTCCCTCGGTTGCCCAGGCTGGTCTCTGGTGCCCAATGCGGGGCTCCCCGTAATCTCTACAAATAATCCAGTGAAGGAACACCAGAGCGTGGAAAGCTGAGGACGACCAACAAAGGACTCCCGAGTAGGTTTTCACTTCAAGCTCTAGGGTAAGGAGGGCGCTCGGAGAATTCCAGGGAAACCTCAGGAAAGTATGGGTTAGGCAGAGAGTAAGTTCACTAATTACTTAAGCCTTGTACCGCAGTTACTGCGCCGCGGAGGGGTAATTGTGAGTACCCAAAATCTCACATCTTTGTTCCGTCTGGTAGACAAGTATTCTCCTTGGTTCCCGGAATATGGAACCATGAATGTAGAAGATTGGGACAAGGTCGGATCAGACTTAAAACCAGCACAAGAGGGCCACGATATTCCCCTCTCTGCTTGGTCTGTGTGATCGGCAATTAAAACAGCACTAGAGCCCTTCCACACGGAGGAGGAGGAGGAGGAGTTTCAGGATGACAGAGGAAAGTTGAATAATCAGGAGTCTAATTATCAGCAAAGTGAACCATGACAGTCTAGTTTAAAAAAGGGCGAGAAACGAGAGGGTATGTATGCTAATCTCCAAAAACGTAGAAAAGAAACTGTGCCACCTACTGCGCCTTTAGGGGAAGGTCTGGAATGGCCATCTCCATGCCAGACTTAGGAATTTTTGGAAGGGGAGCCTGAGATGTGCCTTGCGGCTCCCATTGTTGCAGACCCCACCAGTAACTATGGCGAAAGGAAGCTTCAGGCTTGTCCAACAGCCAATTACCATAAGGGAATGATCCAGGCTTGCCCACATGCTAACTATGTAGAGGAGTGCTGTGAGCCGGTCCAAATACAAATTATGGCACAGGGATCCATTTGCCAGGCACAAGAAATGGGGGATTTGAATGCTTGGCAGTTTCTGGTCGTTATTTCGCCAGCTGAGGAGGCTAGAGAACTTGCTCAAGCATGCTGGGAGCCATTTCCTTTTAAAATATTAAAAGACTTAAAGCAAACAATTGGACAATATGGGCCAAATTCTCCTTACTTTCATTCCTTGTTACAACGTGTGGCTTGTAACAGACGTTGAATAGGTATGGATTGGGAGGCATTAGCCCGATCCACCCTGTCCCCCTGTGAATTTCTCCAATTGAAAACCTGGTGGACAGATGAAGCAACAAATCAGGCACGCAGAAATGCTCAAGACCAACGTCCCGCTAATATCACATCTGATCAATTGCTTGGAATCGGACAGGCATGGAGTACTCTAAATCAACAGATGGTAATGGGTGATAAGGCTGTTGATCAGCTCAGAACTACATGCCTAAGAGCCTGGGAAAAAATTCACGACGCTGGTTCTGCTTATCCTTCTTTTAACACAGTTCAACAGGGTCCAAGGGAGCCTTTTCCAGATTCTATCACTCCTTTGCTGGATGCGGCTCAAAAGGCTATTTCCGATTCTCATGCCAAGAAAGTGATCGTTCAGCTGCTTGCTCATGAAAATGTTAATACAGAATGTCAGGCAGCAATTAAACCTATTAAGGGATTGGCAGATCTAAATGAGGAAAAAACTTTAAGTGAATACACTAAAGTCTATGATGGCATTGGGGGGCACTTATATAAGGCCAGGATCCTTATATAAGGCCAGGGGGAGAGAGGGGGATCCTATTACTCCCGATATCGTGGGGGGTGCCTCACCCCCCTGCGATGAGGATCGTAACAGCGAGGGGGAGAGAGGGGGTTGCTATTACTCACCATTACGATGTGGATCGTAATCATTACTCCCCCTGCAATGCGTGTCCATTACTAACAATCTCCTTTGTTCAGGATATTAGGAACAATTTCACAAGTTTTGTGTACACAGCCTGCGATAGGAGAAGAATACCATCCTTCTCCTATCTCACCTCCGGATATTAGGAACCATACCACACAATGGGTGTACACTTTTTGGGAGATTTGGGGTAACGTCCTCCTGTGTTTCCCTGAATATTTGGAGACATATCACAGGGCGGCTGTACAGCCACTACTCTCTTGGCAGGAACATCATACTTTACCTACTGGAAATTAGGAGCAATATCACAGACTGGGTGTCAAGCCACTGTCATATTGGAAGTAATATCATGCTCTCCCCCACAAGTTATGAGGAACAATATCACAGGGGGGTGTGTACCTTCTCCGGTAGTGGGAATAGTATCATCATCTCTTCCTTTAGATGACAGTGTAGCAGGACAAGCCACAGACAAAACTCCTCAGACACCGGATTAAAGAAGGAAGAGGTTTTTTATTCGGCCGGGAGCATCAGCAGACTTGCGTCTTAAGAACCGAGCTCCCAGAAGAAGAAATATGTGGCCTTTTTGGGTCATGATAAATCAAGCATGCGTGGAAAACGTGACGAGGGGCTACATGCATCAGCTAACAGAACAAAAAGTTTTACAGTGTTTTCTCATACAATGTCTGGAATTTACAGGTAACACTAGTAGTTTTGGTCAGGGGTTGATATTATCATTATTATTTTAACCATCAGGGCCAGGTGGTGGTGCCAAGGTCGTCTAGCTATTTATCTTATTTCTGTTTCTTTCCAACTTTTTGCTTTCTCTCTCTTCTCCTGTCTTATAAACTAGGGAAAAGGGGAGAGGGGAAAAGCTGGGAAAGACAGCAGGAGAAGTGGTGGTCTCATTCTATATTTCCCCCCTTTGAGAATGTTCACTTTTTCAGTGGGAGTTCTCACTCTCATCTTCACTTTCTGAGTCTCTCTGCGAGATAGAGCGATAGTGATTCATATAATACACATGTGCTGAAGTTTTCTGATAAACCAAAGTAACAACAAAATTTTTATTATTTGAAAAAGCAAGGGTAATACACAGGGGAGCAGCAAGCAAGTTCCTATTACTAGCAATACTCCTACAACGAGGGTTTAAAATCCTCCTATATCTGGAAACCATTTTCCAAATAAAGACTCAGGACCAAACTCATGCCAAACCTGTACGGGCACATGTGCCAACTTTGTCATGTCCCTGACTATGTTTTCAACCACCTGTCCTTGATCATCTATTTGTAGGCAGCAATTGGTTAAGTTAAATTTTCCACAGACTCCTCCTTCAGCTGCCAGCAAGTAGTCCAAGGCCAGTCTATTCTGATAGATAGCATTTCTCATTTGGGTTTCCTGCCGAGCTAAAGCAGTCAAAGCTCTGCCAGTTTCATTAGTAATTATTTCTAAGACAGCCTGCAACCGTATGATCCGATTGAGCATGGAAATGGGGGTCCAGTATCCCCATGAGCCATCTTGTGCCCATGTTGCAGGCCCATAATACTGTATGATCCTTTCAGGAGGCCACTCATTATCTTTCCAGTTTCCTATAACTATGCCTCTCTTTTCTCAGGAGGCATAGACAGGGAAACCTAGGAGCTCACCCGTTTTTACAGGTAATAAGAAAAAGGACGGTTTAATAGTGCCAATAACACAACTA
This sequence comes from Theropithecus gelada, assembly GCF_003255815.1. Lineage (NCBI taxonomy): Eukaryota > Metazoa > Chordata > Mammalia > Primates > Cercopithecidae > Theropithecus > Theropithecus gelada. Next base: position 5,095,962 of record NC_037683.1, on the reverse strand, counting down.
TCTATGCATTTATTAGGTAACCGAATATAGGCTCTGTGTCCACATATCCAGTATAGTCTAGCAGGAGTCTTCCAGTCCTGATAAGATTCTGTATGAGCCCAGGCAGTTTTTAATGTAGAAAATTTACTGAATGGGTTCTTTTCAGTGTGATTTAGGCCCCACCAACTAATTGTTTTTGTTGTGCTGTTGTACAACTTCTGTCCTATACAATTAAGCTTTCCTACAGGGATGGTGAAGTCTTTTCCTTCTCTAGCTATACAGTATTGTCCAATAATTGAGGTTTTTAAGACCCAGAAGTTGCTAGCTTGGGCCTTCTGAACTGGAATTATACCAGGAGCTGGATCAGTGGGCACCAACTCTCGGGCTTCCCAAGGCCATCGGTCTCCGATAGTGGTTCCCCCGCATACATAACAAGAAGTAACATTAAGGGAATGAGCTACATTTTCTGCTAATTGGAGAAACAAATTTTTTGTCTTTTTCGGAAGTTCTGGTGCTGGCAGATTCAGCTCCTCATAAAAGGTTTGAAACACTGGTTTGGGAGAGCGCCTGTAGACCTCCCCTCGGACTAAAATGGCAACGTGGGGGTTTAACCCTGTCCCATCGATCCCCAGGGTTACACTTTCTCCCTTTTTCCAATGGGGGTCTAGGGGATTGGTGATTATTAGTTCCAGTGGGTTACAGTGACCAGCAGCACAGGAGGGGCTGGCTTCCCCCTTCTGAAGATGAACCGGGTCCTTTTTGTTCTTTTTTCAAGTAGCCCAAATAACACATGGCCAAAAGGCACAATTTTCACAAACCCCTGACTCAAGACAAACATATTTATTTGCTACTCTGTAGCTCCTTTCCCAGTTAAGAGAACCACATCCTGTTCCTAGCTTGTTACTATTAATGGCTGCACAAGCATCAAATCTTAAAGTTACTTGTTTGGGGATTCCTTTTCCTTCTGTTCTAGTTATTATTTTACTTGTATCACCTAGGAAAAGGCCAGTTCTTAATCTTATTTCAAAAACGGTGGTTGCAGGGGACTCAGATGGGTTATAACACACATCAGATTGGTCATTTCCCGGGCTACATACCTTGTACTGAGTGGCATTATACAAACAAGTTTCTTTCAACGTTCCCATACATTCATAATAACTATAGAACAGAAAGATTGTTTTAATTTGTTGTCCTACCTCAGTGACCTGATGAATACACTGGGAACAGTCACCAGTTTGAGTAAGGTCAATTGAAGTCCTTACTGTATAAGTCCAAAATTTAAGAAAAATGAATCCCACGATGAGATTCCTCATGTTTCGGCCGTGCGTGGACCAGTCAGCTTCCGGGTGTGACTGGAGCAGGGCTTGTTGTCTTCTTCAGGATCACTCTGCAAGGGTTGTCCGAGCTTGGTCTTGCCTCCTAGGTTTCAGGCGCTGCAGGTTTTACATGGCTGTGGTGGATCCAGGCTGGGATTTCCTCTACCTTCGCAGCGGTGGGAGTGGTCAAGATAACAGTCTGGGGTCCTTTCCACCGTGGGCACAAAGAGGCTACGTTCCAGTCCTTGATCCACACTTGATCACCTGGGGAGAAAGGGTGAACTGGGGAGAATAAGCTAACAGGGCATCCCTCATTTACCCAGGCTGAGATTGTTTGTGTAATTTTCCCTAAAGCCTGTAACTGTAGCTGTAACTCAATTTCACCTAACTCTCAGGGAGTGCCTGGAAGTCCCCACAATATGGGAAGGGGCCTATGATATAATATTTCATAAGGGGAATATCCTGTTCTTTTAGAAGGGGTACATCTAATTTTAAATAATACCATAAGGAGAGCCTGTATCCATTTTAATCCTGTTTCCTGACATACTTTCCCTAAACTCTTTTTGATAGTCCGATTCATCCACTCCACCTTTCCGGAACTCTGAGGCCGGTAGGCAGCATGCAATTTCCATGTGATCCCCAATACCTTTGCTGTCTTCTGTACCAAGTCAGCCACAAACGCCGGCCCGTTATCTGAGCCGATCCGTAAGGGCAGTCCAAATCTAGGAATAAGATCTCGAAGAAGCACACGGGTTACTTCACGAGGTTTCTCAGTTTGTGTTGGATAAGCCTCAACCCACCCAGACTAGGTACACACAAGAACTAGTAAATACTTGTTACCTCCACACTTTGGCATCTCTGTGAAGTCCACCTGGAGGTCTTCAAAGGGGGCTGCTCCATAAGCTTGTATGCCGGGTGGAACGGCTGGACCTTGTCTCGCATTATGCTTTCGGCAGGTAACACACTGCTGCGTCACCGTTTTGGCAAGGGCTGACAAATGCGAGATGTAGAAATACCGACCTAGCAACTTTTCAAGTGACTCCTGACCTAGATGGGTGGTTTCATGCACAGCCAGTATACCTGCAGCTGTGGCACAGCTACTCTCCCATCTGGTAACCGAATCCATCCTTCCTCCATCTCTTGTCCTCTCTCTGCCTGGAGAAAGTCCTTTTCTTCTTTAGAATAAGTAGGTACAAGATCAGGTGCTTGAGGGAGCAGGGGAGCTGTGACTGATGCCCGGAAGGGGGCAGTTGCTGCTTTTCGAGCCTCTGAGTCAGCGCGGGAATTCCCCAAACCCACCAAGATGGAAGCTCGCTGGCGTCCTCTGCAATGCATAACTGCCACCTTGTGGGGTTTCCATACTGCTTCTAATAATTGTAAGATTTCTTGTTGATATTTTATGTCCTTTCCCCCAGAGTTCAATAGGCCCTTTTCTTTATATAATGCTCTATGCACTTGAAGAGTTAAAAAGGCATACCAAGAATCAGTGTAAATGTTTACAGTCTTACCTTCACTGAGTTCTAAGGCCCGAATTAAAGCAATGAGTTCAGCTTTCTGGGCTGAAGTGCCCTGGGGCAACGATCTGGCTTCAACAACAGTGTCCAGGGTTACCACTGCATACCTTGCACATCTCTCTCCTTGTGGGTTGATGAAGCTGCTCCCATCCACGTATAGTTCCCAGTCTACTGATGCCCGAGGCTGGTCCCGGCGGTCAGGTCTGCTAGAGTAAACTGAGTCCAACACTTCTACACAGTCATGCTTGACAGGGCTCTCTGATACCGGGAGCAAGGTGGCAGGATTCAGGGTATTACAAACCTCAATGGTTATGCGGGGATTCTCACAGAGCAAACTTTGGTACTTGGTGAGTCTAGCATTCGTTAACCAATGATGTCCTTTAGTGTTCATTAAAGTCACCACAGCATGGGGGGCCTTTATGTTCAGGTTTTGCCCAAGAGTCAGCTTATCTGCTTCTTGTACTAGTAGAGCAGTTGCTGCCAAGGCCCTCAAACAAGGGGGCCATCCTTTAGAAACCCCGTCTAGTTGTTTCAAAAGGGTAAGCCACCGGCCTCGGCCAGGGCCCCACCTTTTGGGTTAAATCTTCAACTGCCATCTTTTCTCTCTCTGACACATACAATGTAAAAGGCTTTGTCAGATCAGGTAGCCCCAGGGCTGGGGCTGACATAAGTTTTTCCTTTAACTCATGAAAGGCTTGCTGTTGTTGGGATCCCCATTCAAAAAGTTCCCCGTCCCCCCCACCCTTTGTGACCTCATACAAAGGCTTGGCTACTATTGCAAAGTTTGGTATTCACAGTCTGCAAAATCCCACAGCTCCTAAGAATTTTCTCACCTGTCTTCTGCTCTTAGGCTCCGGTAGATTGCCAATGACCTGCTTTCTTTCTGATCTCAGGCTGCGCTCCCCCTGTCGGATAGTAAATCCCAGGTAACGTACCTTCTGTAGGCAGATCTGAGCTTTTTTCTTGGACACTTTATACCCACAGTCCTCCAGGTGCTGGAGTAGGGCATCCGTTCCCTTGGCGCACCCAGCTGCCATGGGGTGTCCCAGCAGAAGGTCATCGATGTACTGGAGCAACACGCAGCCTATGTCTCTGGTGGAAAACTTCTGGAGGTCTCGAGCCAATGCCTCCCCAAAGATGGTGGGGGAGTTCTTGAACCCTTGGGGAAGCTGGGTCCAAGTGTACTGAGTAGTGACACCTGACTCCGGATCTTCCCACTGAAAGGCAAAGAGCTTCTGGCTCTAAGGGGCTAATCTGATGCTAAAGAAAGCGTCTTTCAGGTCCAAGCAGGTGAACCAGGTGTCCTCAACTGGCAGCAACCCCAACAATGTGTACGGGTTAGGTACTGTTGGATGTAAAGTCACTGTAGCTTGATTAACCAAGCGCAAATCCTGTACTGGCCTGTAGTCCTTTGTCCCTAGCTTCGGAACCGGCAGGAGGGGAGTATTCCATGGAGACTGACAAGAAACTATAATTCCAAAGGTTCTTAGGCGCTTGAGATGGACCTGGATACCTTTAAGAGCTTCTCTGGGGACCGGGTACTGTTTTTGCCTCACCGGCTGGGCCCCAGGCTTAACTTCTATAAGTACGTGGGCTTGGTTGACTGCTAACCCTGGAGGGTTGTCTTCGGCTCACACTTTTGGCCACCGCTTAGCTTGGTCTTATCTCTTGGACCAGCTCAGTTAAGAAAAGCCTCCATTCCTCCTCTTGGGGTACCATAAGGGTCATAATGACTCCCGTTCCAGGTAAGTTTAGCAGCAAAGAGCCATGCTCTGTAAAAGAGATAGTGGCTCTCAGCTTGCTAAGCAAGTCCCTTCCCAACAAGGACAAGGGACAGTCAGGCATGTACAAAAACTGATGAATCACTTTATGTCCTCCTACAGTACAAGTCCGAGGCAAGCAGAAAGCTTGCTTTGCTGAAACCCCCGCGGCTCCGATTATGTCAATAGTCTTTTTGGATAAGGGGGCGACCGGGGTGGATACTACAGAATGTTCAGCACCAGTATCTACGAGAAAATCAATGTCTTTACCCCCGACTGTCATCCTGACCGTAGGCTCTTTGGGGGCACTTGAGCCCGGTCCCCCTCAGTCCAACAACCCTTCTGCCAGGTTGAGCAGGGTCCCTTCCTCCTTGTCTGGGGCCTCCTGCTCTGAGTCTCCTTGTTTTCCTTTTAGCTGAGGGCATTTGTTCTTCCACTGTCCCATTTCTTTACAATAAGCACACTGGTTACGCTGCAGACTCTGACAGCCAGGCTGAGTTTCTTTCCCAGAGCCGCCCTTCCCTTGCCTCTTTAGGGGGACCCCTCTAATTGCTGCAGCCAACAGGTCGGCATTTCGCCGGGCCTGGCGTTCATTCTCTTTGCGATTTTCCTTACGGCTTACTGCATCCCTGTTTACAAACACCTGGTGAGCTATTTCTAATAACTGTGATATATTCATCCCTGCAAACCCAGCCTGTTTCTGCAGTTTTCTTCTAATGTCTTCTGCGCTTTGACTACTAAAGCCATGTTAATCATGCGCTGATTTTCAGGGCTATCGGGATCAAAGGGAGTATACATATGATAGGCCTCACACAGTCTCTCCTAGAATTGTGCTGGACTTTCTTCTTTTCCCTGAATGACTTCAGAGACCTTGTTAACGTTTGTGGCCTTCTGGGCTCCCCTCTTTAATCCTTCCACGAGAGCTTCCCTGTATCGGTTCAGCCTTTGCACACCCGCTCTTTCATTTGGGTCCCACCGGGGGTCGGTTCCTGGTAACTGGGTCCTTATATACTCTTGGGGGTTTTGGTAATCAGCTGGTACATGTTCCTCTAGCCACTTGGTTGCTGCTTGGAGCACTCTCCACCTTTCACCTGTGTTAAAAAGGAACATGAGCAACTGGTGGCAATCAGCCCAAGTGGGGTTACGGGTCTGGATAATAGTTTGGAGCAAATCAATTAGAGCTTGTGGCTTTTCAGTATAGGACGGGGTATTGTTTTTCCAGTTGAGAAGGTCGGCAGAGGTGAAGGGCTGGTACACAAAAACACGCCTCTCCACCATGTGACCATCCTCATCTATCCCAGTATACCGCTACCCTCTCAGGGGCACTTGTACCCCAGTTTTGGGTCGCAAACGAGCTGCCAAGGGAGGGCTTTCTCCTGAGGCTTCACCTCCTCTCTTATCTACCCTGGGTGGCCTAGGGATATGTTTGTCTTGCGGAGGGGCAAGCTCTGTGGCCTCAAGAGTGGGGAGCCTCTCTCCCTGGTAAGGGGAGGGCACCACTGGGATCACTGGTGCCATCTCCTTCAATGGATCTTCTGATGTTTGGTCGAACAGAACTTCAGGAGTTGATTTCCCTCGGTGAGTGGAGCGGGATCCTTCCTTGGCTATCTGTCCCTTTGCCACTAGCACTGCTGCTGCTTGCCCTCTTAGCCACTGTGGGGGGTCTAGCACCAGCTGTAACCAAGTGTCTATGTATGGGAACTGGTCTGGCTGTCCTAACTTACCAGTTACCTTATGCCATACCTTAGAAACAAGGGACCTGTCCAGGCTTCCTTCTGATGGCCAACCCACTTCTAATGTTGGCCAATCTATTTCACACAAAGTTCTAAGTTTTCCTGGTGTCATAGTAACCCCGTAGTCTCCGTTAAATCCCTTCTTAAAATTTTTCAACATAGTTCCTAGCGGAGTGGGCTCACTTTGTGTCTGTCCCGTGTTTCCTACGAGACAAAACACCACGCTTACATCACACGCACACCACAAAACAAAGAACAGGTAAAAAAGGGCACACACACACCTTTTCAGTTTACACCAAACCAGAATCAAAAACCAAAATCAGAGTATCCAAAAATCCGAGCCAGGTCAAAACCAAAACCAAAGTATCAAACAATTCAAGTCAAGTCAAAAACAAAAACCAAAGTGCCAGTACAGGCACGCCGTGGGTGATCAGGCCACGCTTCCACTCAAATGGAGTGGGCAAGTTCCAAAGACTAGCCTTACCAAGTTTCAGATGTGCAGACTTAAAGTGCCCGTTCCTTCCCGGTGTTCAGCCACTGTGTTGATCCTCCGCGGGGGCCTGCTGTGCACTCTGTGCTGTGTACTGGGACCTGAAACAGCACCCAGCACCCTGAGAGCACAGGAATTCTGAGGGTCAGGAAAGAATGAACGCAGCTTCTTATGTGCCCCACCCAATCATCCCAAGTGAAGCATGGACCTGCGAGCTGAAGTGACAAGCTGGAGGTCAGGCAGTTCTGTTACTTAAGCCTGGTTCTTCCTGACTCCAAAGGCCAGGTGCCATCCCATGCTCCTTCCCAGCAGAAGTTGGTTTTCACCTGGTCAGGAGGACAGGATGGCTATTCCTGACCGTTGTACAGCAGTGCCACATCTCCTAGTTTCCAGAACATTTAATGTGCTACTGTGGAGGCCTGACAGCTCTGAAGTAACCCCTTGCGCCCAGGAGAAACCGGGCCTGGAGAGGTGGGATGGGGTAGGCTGAGACTTCCAGTATCCCACGTGGGCATCCCGTTGCTAAGGGCAACCGCCCCTCCCCGGGAGGGTGGGGAAGGAACAGGGAAGCACACCCTTCCTCCCTCCGCCTTTCACTGGAGATGACCTGTGTCCTACCATGGTTGCACGTGGACCAGCCCAGAGGGACTGGAGTGACTCTTCCCTCAGGTGGGGCGCAGCCGTCCTGGGCGCAGGGCCTCACCGCAATCCCTGGACCCTGCCTCCCTGGGGATCTCCAGGAGCTGTCCCGCGACTCGGTGAGCTGGGGGTGTGGGGAACCACAGACGAGGCAGGCGCCTAAATTGCTTGGGCGGAGTCTGGCTACTTTCCCCCTCCATGCCCCTCCCTGTGTCCTCGGGCCCCTCGGGTCCTGGCAGCAAGCCAGCAGCGGTCCGGTGTCAGAAGTTCGAGTCCAGGCTGACTCCTCAGACGCACCGACTTTGCCTAGGAGAGCTGGGGAGAGGACAGGCTCAAAGTGTCATCTTTGATTATTCTTTGACCCCAAAGCCAGCCTTGGGCGTGTGCCTAGCACAGGGATTGCTGCTGCCTCCGCAGGCTCTGGTTCACCCTGAGTTTGAGTCACTTTTGCTTCCTCGCCCCTCTCTGCTCTGTTTGGTTTAAAAAACAAAAACCAACACCTGAGGGTGGGGCGAGGCGAGCCTTGACCCACCCGCTTCCGCCCCTGCAGCCTCGGGGCTCCATCCTCCTGCGTGGCCGCACTAAGGGTGCTGGGGGGCGGAGTGAGGACCAGACCTGAGGGAGTTCTGGGTTCGGCTTCCCAGCAGCAGCAGCTGGGGCATCATCAGTGGGGCAGGTGACCCAGGATCTGAGCAGGAATCTTCCAGGTGGAGGTGGGACCACCCTTCTGCTTCCCACAGCTGCCTTCTGCTCTGGGGGCAACACTGGCTGAGAATCCAGTGAAGTAAGGGCTTTGAAATGGCCTTGATTTAAAAAATAACGTTTAGCCTAAAAAATAATGTTTAGCCATTCCTTTTATATATATATATATATACACTTTAAGTTCTGGGTTACATGTGCAGTTTTGTTACATAGGTATACCCGTGCCCTGGGGGTTTGCTGCACCCATCAACCCATCACCTACATTAGGTATTTTTCCTAACGTTATCCCTCCCTTTCATTCTCCCCCACCTCCCGACAGGCCTGCATCCTACCGTGTGTGATATTCCCCTCCCTGTGTCCCTGTGTTCTCATTGTTCAACTTCCACTTATGAGTGAGAACTTGCAGTGTTTGGTTTTCTGATCTTGTGATAGTTTGCTGAGAATGATGGTTTCCGCCTTCATCCATGTCCCTGCAAAGAACATGAACTCATCCTTTTTCATGGCAGCATAGTATTCCATGGTGTATATGTGCCACATTTTCTTAATCCACTCTATCATTGATGGACATTTGGGTTGGTTCCAAGTCTTTGCTATTGTGAATAGTGCCACAGTAAATACACGTGTGCCTGTGTCTTTATCGTAGGATGATTTATAATCCTTTGGGTATATGCCCAGTAATGGGATTGCTGGGTCAAATGGTATTTCCAATTCTAGATCCTTGAGGGATTGCCACACTGTCTTCCACAATGGTTGAACTAATTTACACTCCCACCAACAATGTAAAAGCTTTCCTATTTCTCCACAACCTCTCCAGAATCTGTTGCTTCCTGACTTTTCAATGATCACCATTCTAACTGGCTTAAGATGGTATCTCGTTGTGGTTTTGATTTGTATTTCTCTAATGACCAGTGATGATGAGCATTTTTTTCATATGGCTGTTGGCTGCATAAATGTCTTCTTTAGAGAAGTGTCTGTTCATATCCTTTGCCCATTTTTTGATGGGGTTGTTTTTTTCTTGTAAATTTGTTTCTTCGTAGATTCTAGTAATTAGCCCTGTGTCAGATGGATAGATTGCAAAAATAATCCCCCATTCTGTAGGTTGCCTGTTCACTCTGATGATAGTTTCTTTTGCTGTGCAGAAGCTCTTTAGTTTAATTAGATCCCATTTGTCAATTTTGACTTTTGTTGCCATTCATTTTGGTGTTTTAGACATGAAGTCTTTGCCCATGCCTATGTCCTGAGTGGTATTGCCAAGTGGTATTTTCTTCTAGGATTTTTATGGTCCTAGGTCTTACGTTTAAGTCTTTGATCCATCTTGAGTTGATTTTTGTAAAAGTTGTAGTGAAGGGGTCCAGTTTCTCCATATGGCTAGCCAGTTTTCCCAACATCATTTATTAAATAGGGAATATTTTCTCCATTGCTTGTGTGTGTCAGGTTTATCAAAGATCAGATGGTTGTAGCTGTGTGGGGTTATTTCTGAGGCCTCCGTTCTGTTCCATTGGTCTATGTATCTGTTTTGGTACCAGTACCATGTTTTTTCGGTTACTGTAGCCTTGTAGTATAGTTTGAAGTCAGGTAGTGTGATGCCTCCAGCTTTATTCTTCTTGCCCAGGATTGTCTTGGCTATGCAGCCTCTTTTTTGGTTCCATATGAAGTTTAAAGTAGTTTTTTTCCAATTCTGTGAAGAAAGTCAGTGGTAGCTTGATGGGGATAGCATTGAATCTATAAATTACTTTGGGCAGTATGGCCATTTTCATGATATTGATTGTTCCTATCCATGAGCATGGAGTGTTTTTCCATTTGTTTGTGTCCTCTCTTATTTCCTTGAGCAGTGGTTTGTAGTTCTCCTTGAAGAGGTCCTTCATATCTCTTGTAAGTTGTATTCCTAGGTATTTTATTTTCTTAGCAGCAATTGTGAATGGGAGTTCACTCATGATTTGGCTTTGTGTTTGTCTGTTATTGGTGTATAGGAATGCTTGTTATTTTTGCACATTGATTTTGTATCCTGAGACTTTGCTGAAGTTCCTTATCAGCTTAAGAAGGTTTTCTGTGGGATCAGTGGTGATATACCCTATACCTTTTTTTTTTCTTTTTTTTCTTTTCTTTTTTTTTTTTTTTTTTTTTTTTTGCATCTATTCGATTCTACTCTATTTTCTTATTTATTAATCTGGCTAGCAATCTATCTATTTTGTTGATTTTTTTTAATAGGTCCTGGATTCATTGATTTTTTGAAAGGTTTTTTGTGTCTCTATCTCCTTCAGTTCTGCTCTGATCTTAGTTATTTCATGTCTTCTGCTAGTTTTTGAATTTGTTTGCTGTTGCTTCTCTAGTTCTTTTAATTTTTATATTAGGGTGTCAATTTTAGATATTTTCTGCTTTCTCTTGTGGGCATTTAGTGCTATAAATTTCCCTCTAAACATTACTTTAAATGTGTCCCAGAGATTCTAGTATGTTGTGTCTTCATTCTCATTGTTTGCAAAGAACATCTTTATTTCTGCCTTCACTTGGTTATTTACCCAGTAGTCATTCAGGAGCAGGTTGTTCAGGTTCCTTGTATTTGTGCAGTTTTGAGTGAGTTTCTTAATCCTGAGTTCCAATTTGATTGCACTGTGGTCTGAAAGACTGTTTGTTATGATTTCCATTCTTTTGCATTTGCTGAGGAGTGTTTTACTTCCAATTATGTGGTCAACTTTAGAATAAGTGTGATGAGGTGCTGAGAAGAATGTATATTCTATTGATTTGGAGTGGAGAGTTCTGTAGATGTCTATTAGGTCCTCTTGGTCCAGAGCTGAGTTCAAGTCCTGAATATCCTTGTTAATTTTCTGTCTTGTTGATCTGTCTAATATTGACAGTGGGGTGTTAAAGTCTCCCATTATTATTGTGTGGGAGTCTAAGTCTCTTTGTACGTCTCTAAGAACTTGCTTTATGAATCTAGGTGCTTCTGTATTGGGTGCATATATATTCAGGATAGTTAGCTCTTCTTGCTGCATTGTTCCCTTTACCGTTATATAATGCCCTTCTTTGTCTCTTTTGATCTTTGTTGGTTTAAAGTCTGTTTTATCAGAGATTAGGATTGTAACTCCTGCTTTTTTTTGCTTTCCATTTGCTTGGTAAATATTCCTCCATCCCTTTATTTTGAGCCTACGTGTGTCTTTGCACGTGAGATGGGTCTCCTGAATACAGCACTCTGATGGGTCTTGACTCTTTATCCAATTTGCCAGTCTGTGTCTTTTAATTGGGGCATTTAGCCCATTTACATTGAAGGTTAATATTGTTATGTGTGAATTCGATCCTGTCATTATGATGCTAGCTGGTTAATGTGCCTGTTAGTTAATTCAGTTTCTTCACAATGTCAATGTTCTTTACAATTTGGTATGTTTTTGCAATTGTTCCTTTCCATGTTTAGTGCTTCTTTCAGGAGTTCTTGTAAGGCAGGTCTGGTGGTGACAAAATCCCTCAGCATTTGCTTGTCTGTAAAGGATTTTATTTCTCCTTTGTTTATGAAGCTTAGTTTGGCTAGATATGAAATTCTGGGTTGAAAATTCTTTTCTTTAAGAAGATTGAATATTGGCCCCCACTCTCTTCTGGCCTGTAGGGCTTCTGCAGAGAGATCCACTGTTAGTCTGATGGGCTTCCCTTTGTGGATAACCCAGCCTTTCTCTCTGGCTGTCCTTAATATTTTTTTCCTTCATTTCAACGTTGGTGAATCTGATGATTATGTGTCTTGAGGTTGCTCTTCTTGAGGAGTGTCTTTGTGGTGTTCTCTGTGTTTCCTGAATTTGAATGTTGGCCTGTCTTGCTAGGTTGGGGAAGTTCTCCTGGAAAATATCCTGAAGAGTGTTTTCCGACTTGGTTCCATTTTCCCCATCCCTTTCAGGTACACCAATCAAATGTAGATTTGGTCTTTTCACAAAGTCCCATGTATCTTGGAGGCTTTGTTCATTCCTTTTTATTCTTTTTTATCTAATCTTGTCTTTTCTCTTTATTTTATTAAGTTGACCTTCAGTCACTGATATCTGTAAGATTCTACCCAGGGCTTGAAAGCTTAAGGAGATGAATAACTCCTCCCTTCTCAGGCCCAGTTGCAAGGTGCAACTAGCGCTAGCAGCATGCACCAGCAAGATAGCAGGAGCAGGAAGAGAGCAGGCTGGAAGACACCTACCCTCGCCGAAGACATATACCCCTGAAGATCGAGAAAGAGGTCATCTGGGTACAAGGTAACAGTCACGTCAGACTGGGACACTTTCTGTTTACAGAGGGCTATAAAACCTTTGCTCCGTCCTCACTTGGGGCTGATGCCATTTTAGGCCTCAGCCTACCTACACTTAGCTGCTTATTAAAACAACATGTTGCTCCACATCGCTTTGTGTTGTCTGTTGGCGCACTCTTGGGGTTCAAACTGATACAAGAACCTTACATCTGGTGCCGAAATCCGGGAGGGGCTCTGGTCCACATCCCCCATAGATGTACCCCTCCACCCCAGAGTGCAGGCCACAGCAGCTGGACAAAGGAAGCTCCTCAGCGTCCAGTCACCTCTCTGCGCATGCACATCGGTCACTGATTTTGCCTACTGGTAAGTTTACCTAGAAGCCCTGTTAACAGGGGAAAATCCGCACAGCCTCTCTTAGTTTCTCTGGTCTGAAAATCCAACGTTGGTCCAAGAAGGCTCCAGTGTGTACCAGGCACTCACGGATCATCTGGTCTTAGGGGGATGCCTCTAAGTCATTTGATCCCATTCTGGGAATGAAAAAGGCAGTGGTGACAATTGCTCCTTTTATTGTCTCCCTCAGGCCATCCAGGACAGTCTCCTTTTCCCTGTTCTCCTGAGCCTACCCTCCATTATGGGAAACTCCCAGTCCTCCATTCCAAAAAATAGCCCTCTAGTCTGCCTCATAAAAAACTTGCAAACCTTAGGCCTCAGGCAAGATATCCACCCTAAGTGCCTTGTCGTTTTTTGCAATTCAGTCTGGCCACAATACAACTGGACAATAGGTCCAAATGGCCCGCAGATGGAACATTTGACTCTACAATTTTAACTGACTTCAGCAATTATTGCCAACAACTGGAGATATAGGGAGAAATTCCTTATGTCCAGGCCTTTTTGTACTCAGATCATAACCTGACCTGTGCAATTCTTGCTCACCTGTTCAAATCCTTCTCCATTCTCACCACCCTGATTGCCTTTCTCTTCCCGACCCTACCTCTTTTTCCTCCTTAGATCGAGCAGACTGCTGTCCACCCTTCCCAGCCCCTACCTCTTCCTCTCAACCGTCTTATTTAACCCCCTCAAGCTTCCTCATTGTCTTCTCCACCACCATCTATCCCAGCCGCCATCTTCCCTGTTGCCATCTTCTCAGCCGTCATCTTCCCAGCTGCCATCTTCCCAGCCGGCATCACCCCCAAAAGTACTCATTTCTTTTCCTACACCATCCTCTCCTCAGGACAACATTAGCATTGCCTGTACTCATTCTCCTTCCTCACCGCCCTCTCCTAAAGCCTGTAAAACCATCCCGCCCTTTACAACCCTATCTATCCTCCACTGCCTATCAACTCAACCCCCCTTGCCGCTTCAAACTCTCAGCAGGAACCACTTAGGGCTCATTCCTTCTCTCCCACCCATACTCACTCGGATGCCATCTTTGGCCCAAGCCCCACCCTTACTTCAGCGCCTGTGTTAGAGTGCCCTCTTCAGGAAGTAGCAGGAACTGAAGGTATTGTTAGCAGTCATGTTCCCTTCTCCCTCATCGATCTATCTCAAACTAACAAAAGACTCGGTTCATCCCAGAAGACCCTACCTCTTATATTAGAGAGTTTCAGTAACTCACCCAGTCTTATGAAGTAACCTGGCAGGACTTCTATGCTATTCTCTCTTCCACCCTCACCCCAGAAGACCAAGACTGTATCTGGACCTTAGTTTAGGCACATGCTGATACAATTCATAACCAAGCTGCTGCCCAGCCTATTGGCGCAGAGGCAGTCCCAACCAGGACCCCCACTAGGATTATCAAGACAGGGCCTCTGGATGCCACCATGGAGACCACATGATTGTGTTTCTCCTTGCAGGTCTCAAAAAGGGTGCCCATAACGCAGGAAACTATGAAAAACTTTCAGAAATCACCCAAGGTCCTGACGAAAACCCAGTCCTTTTTCTCTCTCATTTAACTGAAGCCATGAGAAAATATACCAACCTAGACCCAGCCAGCCCAGAAGAAAACACTATTTTAAACCTTTGGTTCATCTTCCAATCCACCCCTGATAATTGGTGCAAGCTTCAGAAGCTTGACGACAGCCCTCAAACCCCACAAAGAGACCTTCTTTTTTTTTTTTTTTTTTTTTTTTCTTTAAGACGGAGTCTCGCTCTGTCGCCCAGGCTGGAGTGCAGTGGCCGGATCTCAGCTCACTGCAAGCTCCGCCTCCCGGGTTCACGCCATTCTCCTGCCTCAGCCTCCCAAGTAGCTGGGACTACAGGTGCCCACCACCTTGCCCGGCTAGTTTTTTGTATTTTTTAGTAGAGACGGGGTTTCACCGGATTAGCCAGGATGGTCTCGATCTCCTGACCTCGTGATCCACCCGTCTCAGCCTCCCAAAGTGCTGGGATTACAGGCTTGAGCCTCCGCGCCCGGCCCAACGAGACCTTCTTAATTTAGTCTTCAAAGTCTTTAACAATCATGATGAGGAAAGTAAAAGGCACAAACAGGCAGAGTTTCAAATGCTTGCCTCTGCCATCAGGGGCCCTGCAGGCCCACAGGGCTGCAGCTCCACACAGAAGCCTCCTAGCAATCCACCTCCACCTGGCACCTGTTTCAAGTGCGGCAATGAAGGTCACAGGCCCAGACAATGTCCAAACCCAGGTAAGCCCACCAGGCCATGCCCCCTCTGTGGAGGACCCCACTGGAAGTTAGACTGTGAGTGGCCCCCACAAGGACCGCCCCCATCCCTTCCTGAGCCGACCAAAACCTCCTACTCGGATCTCATCAGCCTTACCGCTGAAGACTAACCGTGCCCTGAAACAGACGCCCTGGCAACTACCATCACTTCATCTGAGCCAAGGGTAACCCTGGTGGTGGCAAGTAGGCCAGTATTTTTTTTTTAATTAGTATCAGGGCAACCTACTCTGCTTTACCTAATTTTTCAGGACCCACCCAGTCCTCCCAAGTCTCTGTTGTGGGAATTGATGGACAAGTCTCCAAACACCGAGCCCCACCGTCCACGCTTCTGCTCCCTTCACTCCTTTTCCTTCACTCTCTCTTAGTCCTGCCCTCATGCGCAGCTCCGCTCCTAGCAGAGACATCCTTTCAAAACTCCACACCACTTTCCACTTCCATGTTCCCCATAGTACCCAACACACCCACCCAGACCCCTCTGGGACATCTAACTTTCTTCTACTCCTCCAACCTCCCACCTTAAAACATGCAACTTTTCCTTATCCCCCATCTGTAGTTAACCCCACTGTTTGGGATACTTCCACACCCTCAGGCACAGAACACCACACCCCTGGCTGTATTACCCTTAAAGACCCCACCCAGTTACTATCACAGAAGCAGTAGCTCATCCCCCAAGCGCCTCTCATAGACCTGAAGCCTATCATTTCTCACCTCCTCGCCAGTCATCTCCTCCACCCAACAAACTTCCCTTTTAACACACCAGTTCTACCCGTTAAAAAGCCAGATGGAGCTTAACGCTTAGTCTGGGACCTCAGGCTCATTAACCAAGTTGTACTCCCAGTATGTCCAGTAGTTCCTAACCCATATACTTTACTTTCTGCAATTCCCTCCAATACCACCCATTTTTCTGTTCTAAACCTAAAGGATGCTTTTTTTTCACAACTCCTTTGCACCGTGATTCCCAAGGCCTTTTTGCCTTTACGTGGGAAAATCCTGACACCCACCTTTCACGTCAGCTCACCTGGTGCGTACTACCTCAAGGTTTCAGAGACAGCCCCCACCTTTTCGGACAGGCCCTTGCTGGCGACCTCTACCTTATCCCTAAAACTGTCCATTCTCCTTCAATGTGTTAATGATCTGGTCCTGCGTAGCCCCTCTTAAAGAGACTGCAACACCCATACTATCTCTCTCTTTAAAACTTCTTGGCAGAACGAGGGTATTGGGCCTCCCCTAAGAAAGCACGAATATGCACCCCCTCAGTCACCTATCTATGCCTAGCTCTTACCCCGTGAACCCGAGGGCTCACAACCAACTGCATATCCCTCCTCCAGCCCCTCCTGCCTCCGCAAACTAAGCAAGAAATTCTCTTTTCTAGGATTAGTGGGATATTTTGGGCTCTGGGTTCCCTCCTTCGCTCTACTTGCCAAACCGTTATACCAAGTCGCTAAAGGCCTTCTCCATGAGCCTTTAAATCCTGCACAGCCTATTACCCAACCTTTCTGTCTACTCCAGAAGGCTGTCACCTGAGCCCCCATCCTCACCCTCCCAGACCTCGCCAAACCTTTCTCTCTCTACACCGGTGAATGGCGTGGAGTTACACTAGGTGTTCCAACCCAGTCTAAGGGACCCACCCTCCAGGTTGTTGCCTGGTCCCTAGTCTAAGGGACCCACCCTCCAGGTTGTTGCCTGGTCCCTAGTCTAAGGGACTCACCCTCCAGGTTGTTGCCACCTCTCCAAACAGCTTGAAGCCACAGTTCTCGGATGGTCTGCCTGTCTCTGAGCATTGGCAGTAGCTGCTGTCCTCACCCTCGAAAGCCTCAAACTCTCTCTCCATGCCAACCTAACAGTTTATTCAGCCCACAACATCAAAGACATGCTAGCTCCTTGCAGTGTACTAAGTCTCATCTCTGCCCACAGCTCCTCCAACTGTATACGCTATTCATAGGAACCCCCCAAATCACCGTGCTAACCAGCTCCTATCTAAACCCGGCCACGCTCCCACCTGAAGCTACAACTGCCCAAGACCCTGCACACTTCTGTGTGAACCCTGTTCAAACCTTTCTTATACCTTTTCCAAACCTAACAGACCAACCCCTTCCAGATGCCTCCTTTACTTGGTTTGTAGGTGGCAGCTCCTTCCTGCATCAAGGGTGCTGGCATGCTGGCTATGATATGGCGTCACCTGCCACATTATTGAGGGCAATCCGTGCCCCCTGGCACCACCTCCCACAAAGCTGAACTCGTCGCCCTCACTTGAGCTCTCACTCTAGCAGCTGGACAACAGATCAACATATATTCAAATTCTCATGATGTGTTCCACATGGTGCACTCGCACTCGTCCATCTGGAAAGAACGGGGTTTCCTAACTGCAAAAAACACTCCTGTCATAAATGGCTGTCTCATCAGCAAGCTCCTTCAAGCTGCCAGACTCCCGCAGAAAGCCGCTATCATTCAATGCAGTGGCCACCAAACCCTGGACAATCCTGTATCAGCTGGAAATAAGCTAGCAGATCAGGCAGCCAAACAAGTAGCCCTACTACCCATGCAAGGCCAGTTTCTGTCCCTGTCCTTGTTCTCTCCTCTTCACTCCTCAGAAGAAAAGGAGGACTTCTGAGCCCAAAACCTTCCAAAGCAAGGACCATGGTATGTCAAGGAAGGGCGCTTCGCTTTTCCTCACTCTGAAAGAATTCCTATCCTCCAAAGGCTCCACAACTCTTTCCCTGTTGGTTACAAACCTCTCTTGCAACTTCTCCGCCCTATTCTCACTTGTCCTCAGCTTTCCAGCCATGTTCGAGAAATTACCCAGTCCTGCTCTATCTGCTACTCAGTGTCACCCCAGGGCTCCCTCCAGTCACTGCCTTTTCCTACCCACCAAGCCCAGGCCCAGGTACCCGGGCAAGATTGGCAGGTAGATTTCACTCACATGCCGCGCAATAAACGACTCCGCTGTCTTCTGGCCTTTGATTATACTTTCTCTGGGTGGGTAGAAGCGTTCCTGACAACTTCAGAAGGTGCACATACCATCACACAAACTCTCATCATGCATATAATTCCCCGTTTCGGACTCCCAGCATCCATCCAGTCCTATAATGGGCCCACCTTCATCAGCCAAATTACCCAAGGCATCTCTACATCCGTGGGAATAAAATGGGTTCTCTACACACCCTACAGGCCCCAATCTTCAGGCAAAGTTGAAAAGGTCAATTCTGTCCTTAAAGCCTGACTCACCAACCTGGCTCTAGAAACCTGCCAGTCGTGGACAAAAAAAAATCTCCCTTTCGACTTCGTGAGACTCCGCGCAACACCAAAAACACTTTCTTTTTATGGTCCCTTTGAAATCATGTACAGCCCAACTTTTGTCTTAGGGCCTCCACCCTTACCAGCCTCTAAGTCACTTGGGAATTAGCTCCCCTCCTTAATCCAGACACAGTCTTTTTTTTTTTTTTTTTTTGAGACGGAGTCTTGCTCTGTCGCCCAGGCTGGAGTGCAGTGGCCGGATCTCGGCTCACTGCAAGCTCCGCCTCCCGGGTTCACGCCATTCTCCTGCCTCAGCCCCCGGAGTAGCTGGGACTACAGGCGCCTGCCACCTCGCCCGGCTAGTTTTTTGTATTTTTTAGTAGAGACGGGGTTTCACCGTGTTAGCCAGGATGGTCTCGATCTCCTGACCTCGTGATCCGCCCGTCTCGGCCTCCCAAAGTGCTGGGATTACAGGCTTGAGCCACCGCGCCCGGCCCCAGACACAGTCTTTCATTTGTGAAGTGGCGAATGAGGCCATGCATCTCCCTGCCGACACTTCCTTGTCCTCTCAACATAACTGTCTTGCAGGCACAGACGTGATTATCTGCCAAACCAACTCTCACAAAAAGCTAGAACCAAAGTGGACAGGCCCCTACACTGTGGTACTCAGCTCGCCAACTGCAGTGAGAGTCCATGGACTCCCCAGCTGGGTCCATCGCACCAGGGTCAAGCTCACCCCCAAGGCTACTCCTTCCTCCAAAACATATCAGCAGGCAACACCCTCAGAGTCCCTGTGTATGATAACTTAAACAGAGAAAAGTGATCCTTCAAGGCAGAAGAAAGCCATTCTTTTGGCCTCCGCATCAGATCCTCGAATACTACGTTCCTGCCACTTAGGCGGAGGATGGTTCATGGGGTTATTGCACTCCCATATATATGCTAAATATATAGAATAACCAATGTAGAGAAGAACATAAATGACCTGATGGAGCTGAAAAACACAGCATGAGAACATCGTGAAGAATAATAGACTAGTTAGACTACTCAAGAATAATTAGACTACACGTGGTTCTAGAGATAATCACTAACCAAACTGCCTCAGCCCTGGAAATGCTCGCACAACAACAAAACCAAACGCGCGCGGCAATTTATCAAAACAGGCTAGCACGAGACTACTTATTAGCAGAAGAGGGTGGAGTCTGTGGTAAGTTTAATATCTCTAATTGCTCTCTTAACATAGATGATAACAGAAAAGCGGTTCTAGAAATCACTTCAAACATCAGAAAAGTAGCCCATGTACCAGTCCAAACCTGGAACGGATGGGACCCAACGAGCCTTCTAGGAGGGCGGTTCTCCAATTTAGAAGGATTTAAAACGCTGGTAGGGACAGTAATCTGCATCGTTAGGTTCCTCCTGTTTCTCCCCTGTGTTATCCCACTAATAATGAAAGACTTTAAAACTCTTCTTGAAACTACAGTTAACCGCCAGACAATCTAGACGCTCCTGCTACAATGACACGATGGATACCAACCCATCTATCAAGAATACCCCAAAAATTAAGGTTTTCTTTTTCTAAGGTGCCCTCGCCACCCCCTATGTTACGCCTGAAGTAGTTATTGAGAAAGACGTCCCTTTTCCCTTTTCTATAACCAAATAGGAATGTAAGATTCTCCCCATGGCCTGAAAGCTTAAGGAGATGAATAACTCCTCCCTTCTCAGTCCCAGTCCCAAGGCACAACTTGCGCCAGCAGCCTGTGCCAGCAAGATGGCAGACGCAGGAAGAGAGCCGGCCGGAAGACACCTACCCTGGCAGGAAGACACGTACCCCTGAAGATCGAGAAAGAGGTCATCCGGGTACAAGGGAACAGTCACGTCAGACTGGGACACTTCCTGTTTACAGAGGACTATAAAACCTTTGCCCCATCCTCACTTGGGGCTGATGCTGTTTTAGGCCTCAGCCCACCTGCACCCAGGTGCTCATTAAAACAGTGTGTTGCTCCACACCGCCTCATGTCTGTTGACGCAGTCTTGGGGTTCGAACTGATATGAGAACCTTACAATATCCTATCTTCCGCTTGATCGATTCGGCTATTGATACTGGTGTATTCTTCACGAAGTTCTCACGCTGTGTTTTTCAGCTCCATCAGGTCATTTATGCTCTTCTCTACATTGGCTATTCTAGGTAGCAATTCAACTAACCTTTTTTCAAGGTTCTTAGCTTCCTTGCATTGGGTTAGAACGTGCTCCTTTAGCCCGGAGTTGTTTGTTATTGACCACCTTCTGAAGCCGACTTCTGTCAGTTCGTCAAACTCATTCTCCATCCAGTTTTGTTTCCTTGCTGGCGAGGAGTTGCGATCCTTTGGAGGAGGAGAGGCGTTCTGGTTTTTGGAATTTTCAGCGTTTTTTGCACTGGTTTTTCCCCATCTTTGTGGATTTATCTACCTTTGGTCTTTGATGCTGGTAACCTTCTGATGGGGTCTTTGAGTGGACGTCCTAATCCTTTGTGTTTCTCTTCCTTCCAACAGTCAGGCCCCTCTGCTGCCAGTCTGCTGGAGTTTGCTGGAGGTACACTCCTAACCTTGTTTGCTTGGGTATCACCAGCGGAGGCTGCAGAGCAGCAAAGATTGCTACCTGTTCTTTCCTCTGGAAGCTTCGACGAAGAGGCGCACCTGCCAGATGCCAGCCAGAGCTCTCCTGTATGAGGTGTCTGTCGGCCCCAACTGGGAGGTGTTTCCCAGTCAGTACACACAGGGGTCAGGGACCCACTTCAGGAGGCAGACTGACCCTTAACAGAGCTCGAACGCTGTGCTGGGAGGTCCGCTGCTCTCTTCAGAGCTGCCAGGCAGGGACGTTTAAGTCTGCTATAAGCCCCTGACTGGGGCTGCTGCCTTTTTCACAGAGATGCCCTGTCCAGAGAAGAGCAATCTGGCAGTCTGGCCACAGAGGCCTTGCTGAGCTGCAGTGGGCTCTGCCTAGTTCAAACGTGCCAGCAATTTTGTTTACACTGTGGCCGTAAAAACGCCTACCGAAGCCTCAGCAATGGCGGATGCCCCACCCTTGCACCAAGCTGGACCTTCCCAGGTGGATCTCAGATTGCTGCTGTGCTGGCAGCGAGAGTTTCAAGCTAGTGGATCTTAGTTGCCTGGGCTGCGTGGAGGGGGGACCCTCTGAGCCAGACCACTTGGCTCCCTGGCTTCAGTCCCCCTTTCCAGGGGAGTGAACGGTTCTGTCTCACTGGCATTCCAGGCGCCACTGGGGTATGGAAAAAAGAAAAGCTCCTGCAGCTAGTTCGGTGTCTGCCCAATTGGCCGCCCAGTTTTGTACTTGACACCCAGGGACCTGATGGGGTAGTCACAGGAGGGAATCTCCCGGTTTGTGGGTTGTGAAGACCGTGGGATGAGTGCAGTATCCGCGCCGGAGTTCCTCAGGCTCAGACCCTCACGGCTTTCCTTGGGTAGGGGGCAAACTTCTCCAGCCCCTTGCGCTTCCCGGGTGAGGTGAGGCCCTCACCCTGCTTCGGCTCGCCCTCCGTGGGCTGCACCCACTGTCCAGCCAGTCCCAGTGAGATGAACGGGGTGCCTCAGTTGGAAATTCAGAAATCACCCACCTTCTGTGTCAGTCTCACTGGGAGCTGCAGACCAGTGCTGTTCCTATTCAGCCATCTTAAATCTCCTTCTTTTTTCTGTTTTTTTGGTTTTTTTTTTTTTTTCTGTTTGTTTGAAACAGGGTCTCACTCTGACACCCAGACTGGAGTGCGGTGGTGAAATCTAGGCTCACTGCAACCTCCACCTCACAGGTTCAAGCGATTCTCCTGTCTCAGCCTCCTGAGTAGTTGGGATTACAGGCACCCAACACCACACCCAGCTAATTTTTGTATTTTTTAGTAGAGATGAAGTTTCACGATTTTGGCCAGGCTGGTCTCAAACTCCTGACCTCAAGTGATTCACCCACCTGGTCTTCCCAAAGCACTGGGATTTCAGGCGTGAGCCACCACACCCAGCCATGTTTAGCAACTCTTAAAAGTTGTGAATGGAGAATTAAGTCTATTCTCAACATTAGAAAATCTAAGTTAAAATTGAATGACTCTAGTAAGAATTGGCCTTTAGGTGTCCTGGGTCCCCCTCTGCCACTGACCTCTCTCCCACCCCCAGAAAAGAGTTTTCTAATTTTTCTTATTTATAAAATGGGTTTGATTCAAAACTGACCTTTCCTCTTCACAGAGTCTCACAGGTCCTTCTCCAGGTCCAAGAGGCTCTTCTGTGGCCTGATGACGAGTAGCTGCCTAGCCGTGGTAGCACCTCCTGTCTCATGGTAAGGGGCCCCTCCCCAGGGCCACACCTGGCAGAAGATGGCTCAGGGTGTTAGAAGCTTGAAAATACTGTAAACCAAAAATAAAATTCTAAGCCCACTCCCCCAACCATCTGAATGGACCCCTCCTCTTGGCCAGTGCAACCCAAAGTTAACCTGAAAAACTGGTTCAGGCTGTGAAGAGAAGGTGGGGGTGGGGGGTGGACATGCCTCATCTATGTCCTCCTCCCTTTTGAAATTCAGCAAAGGCTGACCAGCATGGAACATCAACACAGACCTTAAGTCTGATAAGAGGCATTTACAATCTGTTCTCTCTGAAGCATGCTATGTGGAGGCTTCCTCTGCATGATAAAACTTTGGTCTCCACAATCCCTTATCATAACCTAGACATTCCTTTCTAGTGATGATAACTCTTTCAACCAATTGCCAATAAAAAAAAAATTTGAATCTACCTCTAACCTGGAACCTCCCCGCTCCATTTCCGAGTTGTCCCACCTTTCTGGACGGAAACAATGTGTATCTTGCATGTATTTGATTGATGTCTCGTGTCTCCCTAAAATGTATACTATTAGGCTGTGCCCAGATTGCCTTGGGCACATGTTCTCAGGACCTCCTGAGGACGGTGTCTCAGGCCATGGTCACTCAGATTTGGCTCAGAATAAATCTCTTCAAATATTTTGCAGAGTTTGACTCTTTTTGTCGACAATAAGCTCATCAAATTAAAGCTGTTGGAACTTTAAGTTACTTTGAGCCCTGAAGGAATGTGATTGTGAGACCCTGGTCAATCTGCAAGTCACTGTGAACTTTGCTTCTCCAATTATAGATTGACGCTCTTCCTTTCTTGATTTGTAACATGTTATGAAAGACTAAATGGCACCAGATGTAAGAACCCTTACTTCTCTTCCTTACTGACCTTTCATTATAGATTAACTTCCTTCTTTCTTTTCTTGCCCCCAACTCAGACCAGATGGCACAAAAGACACCATGCCTATCAAATATCATAAGACAGTATGTTAAATATACTTTTCCCAAAGGGAACAAGATATAACCAAACAAATTGCTGCAACTCATAAGCCAATCTTATGTGGAAAATGTAATCATGCTAAACCTCCTTGTATTTTCCCATTTAAGTGAAGCCCTAATCCCTCCACCTCAGAGCACTGAGCCCATCCCTTTAGAGTCTGTGTTTTCTGAGTGGTGGTCCTCAAACTTAGAATAAACTCCGTAACATTGGATTTTGAGCCTTTCAATTATTTATTTCAGGTTGCAGAAGAAACACACAGACCCCACCTCTTCCTTTGGAGTTCCATACTGCTCATTTCAAAGGGATTTCATCCTTTCTTTTGTAACCACCCAAGGGGTTCCTCCTGCTCCCTTCCTAAATAAAGACCATGCATTCCAGTAAAGAAAGAGTTTAATAGACACAGGCAGGCCACACCACATGGGAGAGAGAGTTTGTACTCAAATCATTTCATCAAAGGCTCGTAGGTAGGGGTTTTCCAAGGCAGTTTGGGGGGTCACAGGAGGCCAAGTAACAGGTACTGATTGGCTGGGGCAGACATGAACTCATAGAGGGGTCAAAGCTGTCCTGCAGGCTAAATTGCTTCTTAGGGAAGTGCCACAGGAGTGAGGTTGGCGGGTCCAGGTAGAGCCATGGGAACCAGACATGCAAAAAACCTGAAAAGATATTTCAAAAGACCAATCTACAGTAGGGGAAATTGTGTATTTTGCTACAGCGGTCTACACCTTAGCTCAAAGTTTTTCATTAGCTTTACAGAGGCAGAAGAATTTTGGGGGAGACCTGTTGTTATTTAAACCATAAATTAAATGTCTCCCAAGGTTAGCTCAGCCCAAAAGCCCAGGAATCATTAAGGGAAAGGAAAGATGGGAGGTGCCTTAGCTCAGCTCACTCTTACAATTTTTCTCATTGATAGAGTTTTTGCAAAGGCGGTTTCACTTTCAGCGTGGTCCTCCTAACCTCTCCTGCTTCCTCAGGTCCTCACCCCAAACCAGCACCCACCCTGCACTCCCAGGGTGTACCCTCCCTTCCCTCCTGCTCACCTGGGCCTATCCTAGGTTCCCCCCAGGAGCTGTGGAAGGTCCCAGTGGTGCCACCTTGGCCTCCAGGCATCACTCTCCAGTTTCTTCCCTCCTCCCTCCACAGGAACCTTGCCTCAAAAGTCAGTCCTGCTGCTCTCTGCTGCACTCAGCCTCTTCCTGGCAAGTGTGCCCCTCCCCTCTTGAAAAAGAAGCCATCACCAGCCTCTTGTGCCCACCCACATCTAGACCCCCCAATCCTCTCCAGTCTCAGTGTCTTGGAAGAGCCTCTGGGTCACAGGGGCTGGGAAATTCGGCTGGTCATCCCCACCAAGCAAACACATTCTCCCATCCAGAGTCCCTCAGTGGGTGAAGGCTGAGCCCCAGTAAAGGACACATCATCACTGTCACAGTGAGTGAACTAGAGCGACTCCATGCTGAGTAGGGGCTGGAAAAAATGAGGCTGAACCTTCCGCACTGCGTTCTCAGGTTGGGCATTCTTAGTCACAGGATCAGATAGGAGGTTGGCAGGATTAGTATCACGAGATACAAGTCACCAGGACCCTGCTGATCCAACAGGAAGCAGTAAAGAAGCCGGCCAAAACCCACCAAAACCAAGATGGCGACAAAAGTAACCTCCAGTCGTCCTCACTGCTCAGTATGTGCTAATTGTAATGCATTAGCTGCTAAAAGACACTCTCACCTGCGTCATGACAGTTTACAAATGCCATGGCAACGTCCAGAAGTTACACTATATAGTCTAAAAAGGGGAGGGACCCTCAGTTCAGAAAAATCCCCTTCTCTTTCTTGGAAAACTCACAATCCACCCGTTGTTTAGCATATAATCAAGGAATAACCATAACTATACTCAGTCAAGATCCAAAAGCCCTGTCTTGGGGTATGGACTGGGACTCCTTTCTGGTAACACTACTAGGGTACATGGAGCCCCCACATCCCAGGGCAAGTGATGCAGAAGCCTAAGCCAATAGCAGCCACACCTGTCAGGCTCCTATGTGGACTCCTTGGTGCAGGGCATTTGGTTTACCAGGCCTGAGAGACCCACTCCTGAAGCGCTAGCCCAGCCCCATCACCGCAGTCCAGACACAAAACTGCAGCCCAGCCCCACACCGCAGCCCAGCCCCACCACTGCAGCCCAGCCCCACACTGCAGCCCAGCCCCATCACTACAGCCCAGCCCCACACTGCAGCCCAGCCCCACCACTGCAGCCCAGCCCCACACTGCACCCCAGCCCCAGCACCGCAGCCCAGGCCCTGCAGTTGTTGTCCCTGCTAGGTCTGTGTGGAGGAATCAGAGAGAGCACTCTGGAAAGTGCTGGACATATGGGAGGCCCTCAAGGTATGGTGGCTGCCACTAAGAACTCTGTTTCTGTGGCGCTTTCTGGACAGATGGCTCCTTTGCAGATTTTTATTCCAAAACTAAGCTCCCATCACCCAGTCCTGTCCTCCCTGCTGGCAGAGCTTGTCCCTGGATCCAAGCTCTCTCCTCTGCACCAAATCTGGTGGCCTCGAGTCCCAGCTCTGCTTTGCACAGTGGCTTTTCGAAGCCCTGTCTGCCCTGCTGTGAGATGGGGTCACCCAGCTGCCCCCCGGGGGGTGGTGTTGCTGACGGAGCAGGTGAGGACGATGCCAAGAGCTTCACGTGGTCTGGCTTTCCCAGGCTGGATGTGCCCCTCTGGTCCTCAGTGTCCCCGCATGGAGAATGGCTGATGCCGACCACCCATACTTGGTTCCCCAGAGCCAAGGGGGCTCCTTGAGGACAGGGATCTGACCCCCACACAGGGCCCCGAGGATCTGCTTGACGGGGGCACCAGGCAGTTCTCCCGGAAGGCAGGGCATGTCCCCAGGGCTCTCTGGGGTTGGGAGGGCCTGGGTCATTGCTGCCTCTGCCCACGGTCTTTCTAGAGGCTTCCCCAAGTGCCAGAGATGCCCTGCAGGGCCAGGGTTACTGGAAAGCCCAAAGAGAGAAAGTCAGAGAGACACCGGCCCACCCAAGAAGCGCAGGGCCTTGGGGACACCAAGGGTGAACTCTGTGCTGTGAAGGGCAGGCCTGGCCTGGAGAGAGGGAGCCTGCAGAGGAGACAGGGGATCTCCCGATGCTCTTCCGAGGAAGCCCCTGGATCTCCCACTGTGTTCTGCTCTCCTGGGCAGGCAGCTGTCAGGGTGGGCAGGTGTCAGGATGGCGCCTGGCACAGTTGGTTTTGGGCAGAAGCCCCGGCCGTGGCCTGCAGGTTGGGTGTCTGTGCCTCAGCAGGTACTGTGATGGGGGATGGCGGGCAGGGACCTGGCCAGCTCTTTGTCTTAGCTGCCTTCACACGTCAGGGTTTGCTTTGCACATCACATCCCTGTGAACATACAGGTAGGATGAGTTTGCTGGTTTGTGGCAGGGTGGTTTTTTCTTCTTCCTAAAAATGGGATTTAGTGGATTTTTAGCTTCCCGGGTTTCATCTGAACCAATGACTTGGAATTTAAGACAATGGCTACGTGCTTTTGACTGGGTTTGGAATTTGTGATCTAAAAGGGTTCTTTGATCATTTTGTTATATGGCTAGAAGATGAGACGATTTTTAGTGGCTTTAAAGAAATATAATGAAGCGTTGGCCACGTCAACATCGACCAAGACCAGAGCAACATTTTAAAAAGGGGCAAAATCGCCGGCGAGTGTGGCTTCTTGTTGCTGGGGGGCTCCCAGCCTTCTGCGTGGCTGGAGAAGAAGCGGCGGTGCAGGGAAACAGGCATGGAGAGTAGAAAACTGATTTCTGGCCGGACACGGTGGTTCACACCTGTAATGCCAGCACTTCTGGAGGCCGAGGTGGGCGGATCACCCGAGGTCAGGAGTTCGAGACCACCCTAGCCAACATGGAGAAACCCCGTCTCTACTAAAAATACAACAACTCAGCAGGGTGTGGTGGCAGGCGCCTGTAATGTCAGATACTCAGGAGTCTGAGGCAAGAGAATTACCTGAACCCAGGAAGCGGATGTTGCAGTGAGCCGAGATCCTGCCATTGTATTCCAGTCTGGGCAAAAAGACGGAAACTCCACCTCGAAAGTAAATAAATGAAGAAATAAATAAATAAAATATAATGAATCTGGAGGACTGGATGGTGTCCTATAGCATGATGGTTAAAAGTTGGGGTTTTGGAAACAAGTCAGCCTTGAAATTGCAGCTTTGCTGCTGCCTGAGCCACTGGACCTTCTGAGCCTGGTTTTCCTCCTGTGTCAACTGAGGGTGGTGACTTGGGCTCCCACTCAGGGGTTGAAAGAGATTCTGCAGCCTCTGGAGCTGCCACTCATCACGTCATCACTGGGTCTGCTGTTCTCGGTACCTGCCTGGGTGGAGGTTTCTGTGACTTCTCAACAGAAGTGGCAGTCTCAGGCGAACGCTGTAACAATGGCTATCCCTTGAGGTGCCTGTTTCTTTTCTTTTCTTTTTTTTTTTTTTTTTGAGACGGAGTCTCGCTCTGTCGCCCAGGCTGGAGTGCAGTGGCCGGATCTCCGCTCACTGTAAGCTCCGCCTCACGGGTTCACGCCATTCTCCTGCCTCAGCCTCCCAAGTAGCTGGGACTACAGGCGCCCACCACCTCACTTGGCTAGTTTTTTGTATTTTTTAGTAGAGACGGGGTTTCACCATTTTAGCCAGGATGGTCTCAATCTCCTGACCTCGTGATCCGCCCGTCTTGGCCTCCCAAAGTGCTGGGATTACAGGCTTGAGCCACCGTGCCCGGCCGAGGTGCCTGTTTCTTGCTCTGTTTTTATTTAAAGATCTGTGGAAATGTTGAACAGGAAAAACGAACCGCAATATACAGAACGAAAATAAACTAGGCAAAGTATTCTTGATTTAAAAAAAAAAATTATATATAATATAAAAATTAGCCAGATGTGGTGGCGATCACCTGTAATTCCAGCTACTTGGGAGGCTGAGGCAGGAGACCCACTTGAATCCGGGAGGCAGAGGTTGCAGTGAGCCGAGATTGCGCCATTGCATTCCAGTCTAGGCAACAAGAGCAAAATTCTATCTCAAAAACAAACAAACAAACAAACAAACAAACAAAAAGCCTTTTATCTCAGGTTTAGGGGAGCATGTGCAGGACTGTTATATAGGTAAACTCCATGTCTCAGGGGTTTGGTGTACAGGTTATTGAGTCACCCAGGTAATAAGCATGGTACTCAATGGGTATTTTTTTTTTATCCTCTCCCTCCTCCCACGCTTCACCCTCAAGTAGACCCCGGTATCTGTTGTTCCCCTCTTTGTATCCAAGCATTTCTGATTAATGAACCTAAAGAAATAGCGAAAGAACAAGCGAAACAAATCTGTTCTCTTTGCTGCTCCACTCCCCGCTCTCTCTAGAAAACAACGGTTTTAACCTTGGCTGCAGATTAGAGTCACCTGGGGTGCTTTTAACATTCCCTTTGCCAGGCCCCACACTTGAACATTGTGATTTAGTTGCCTGGTCCAGGCATCAGTATTTTTTTTTTTAAGAGATGGGGTCTTTCTCTGTTGCCCAGGCTAGAATGCAGTGGTGTAATCATAGCGCACTGTAGCCTTGAACTCCTGGGCTCAAGAAATCCTCCCACCTCAACTTATTGAGTAGCTGGGACTACGGACACATGCCACCATGCCTGGCTAATTTTTAAAAAGTTTTGTAGAGATAGTCTCACTATGTTGCTCAGGCTGGTCTCTAACTTCTGGGCTCAAGCAATCTCCTGCCTCAGCCTCCCAAAGTGCTGGGAATATAGGCATGAGCCACTGTGCCCCGCTGGCCTCAATATCTTTTGAGGTTTCCCCGATGACTCTACAGAGCAGCCACATTTGACAGCCATTGCCCTGGAATCATTGTGTTCACTCACATTTCATTTTTACAATGACTGTAATTGGAAAGACACATTTGGTCATGAGGAAGAGGAAACGGACAACTCATGTCTCATACAAATCACAACAAGTACCTCCCGCTGGAAGCAGCAGGCCTCTGGGAAGGTTCTAGAAAGAATGGGTCCCTGTGTCTGGAGCTGTGCTTCTGAGCAACTGCCTGGCTGGGGCGCCCCCGCTTACTGGGTGGTCACTAAGCTTCACACACTCTCCCCAGCTACGCTTTCCTCCTTCATGCTTCCTTCTCCTTGCTTGACTGGACTCCAACCAGGATGGCTCTTTATCTTCATCATTAAAAGAGTCATAAGTGCCCATGGGAGAAAAATAAAGTCATATAGAAGAAGACAGGCTGGGTGCGGTGGCTCACGCCTGTAATCCCAGCACTTTGGGAGGCTGAGGTGGGTGGATCACTGGAGGTCAGGAGTTTGAGACCAGTCTGGGGAAGATGGTGAAATCCCATCTCTACAAACAATGCAAATTAAAAAAAAAAAAAATTAGCCAAGTGTGGTGGCACTCATCTGTAGTACCAACTACTCAGGAGGGTGAGGTGGGAGGTTCACTTGAGCCTGGGAGTTCAAGGCTGCAATGAGCCGTGATCAGGCCACTGCATTCCAGCCTGGAGGACCCAGCCAGACCATGTCTGAAAATAAAATAAAATTAAAATTAAAATTAAAAAGGAAGGAGATGAGCAGAAAGTAACCACCCATCCCCAAAAGCTCCTCTACCTGGGACAGTATGTGGGGGGAGTGTGGCACCCTGGAGCCACAAGGCCCAGGCTCCTGACCCACTAACTACAGGCCATCTCTGTCTCTAACCCCAAGCCTGAGTCTCCTTGCCTGTAAAATGGAGAGGACAGCAGAGCCTGCCCCTGGCCTGGGAATGAAGAGTAAAGGAGTCTGAGCATCACCGGACGTGGGGCTGCAGAAGTGCTGCGTCCTGTTTTTACACACATGCGCAGCTGTAAAAGTTTTTTTGTTTTTTGTTTTTTGTTTTTTTGTTTTTTTTTTTTTGACAGAGTCTCGTTCTGTCGCCCAGGCTGGAGTACGAAGGCGCGATCTCGGCTCACTGCAAGTTCTGCCTCCCGGGTTCACGCCATTCTCCTGCCTCAGCCTCCCAAGTAGCTGGGATTATAGGCGCCCGCCACCACACCCGACTAATTTTTTGTATTTTTAGTAGAGACGAGGTTTCACCGTGTTGGCCAGGCTGGTCTCCAACTCCTGACCTCAAGTGATCCACCCGCCTCAGCCTCCCAAAGTGCTAGGATCCGTGTGCCTTTGACTCTTTCCCTTTCGGAGTCCCCCGTGCTGTAAGCAGCACTGCCCCGGGGTAAGTAAGGGTGGACACTGGAGACTGGCAGTGCTCACCAGCTCCCCCAGCTGGTAAGTATGGCAGTCATCGAGCCTGGGGGGCACGGAGAGCAGCACTGGGATTTCTACCCGCTGAGCTGGGCAGGTCTCCCCTCTGCCCAGGGCGCTGCCGTGCCACCAGAGAGCTTTGGGAAATATGAGATGGCTCTTGTGGCTGTTCCTATGCCTGGGGAATTTGGGAGAGACCAATGTCATTGGGAGGGACAGAAAGCACCACGCACTGAAGAAGCGTCCCCAGTCCCCCAACCGCAGGATGCTCAGGAGAGGACCACTGGGAAGACAGCTGATGAACATTCCAGATCTGTCTCACTGGGTGACTGGGGAGAGAAGGCGCTCCTGGCCAGCCGGTTCTTGAGAGCACAAGCACTCCGTGTTGGAGCCCATTTAGAATAAACACTGAAACCCTCAGAGCCCATTGGAGGGCTCAGGGCCATTCACCTTGGCTAAGAAACGATCCCCACAGCCTTGAAGCTGAGTGGAAGCTCAGGTAGGTGGTCAGCGTCGCTGGGTCAGCCTGTCTGCCCAGCTTCAGGCTGGGTGCAGCTGCGCACCGCCGGGTCCCACCTACCGGCCCCGCCCCGACCGCGCCCACTCCGCCCCTCAACACAGCCTTGACCCTGCCCCACTGGACCTGCCCCAACCATGCTCCTCCCACTCCTCGGCCCCGCCCACCTCGGCCCCGCCTCCCCCGCTCAGCTCCGCCCCCACTGGGCCTGGACCTCCCTGGTCCTTTTCGTTTCTTTTTTTTTTTTTTTTGAGACGGAGTCTCGCTCTGTCGCCCAGGCTGGAGTGCAGTGGCCAGATCTCAGCTCACTGCAAGCTCCGCCTCCCGGGTTTACGCCATTATCCTGCCTCAGCCTCCCGAGTAGCTGGGACTACAGGCGCCCGCCACCTCACCTGGCTAGTTTTTTTGTATTTTTTTTAGTAGAGATGAGGTTTCACCGTGTTAACCAGGATGGTCTCGATCTCCTGACCTCGTCATCCGCCTGTCTCGGCCTCCCAAAGTGCTGGGATTACAGGCTTGAGCCACCGCGTGCAGCCTCCCTGGTCCCTTTCTATCCTCCCCTCCACCCTGCCCTCTCTAACCGAATCCCCTCCTCATCTAGAGCCCTAGCCTGTAGATGGGGCGGGGGTTCATAGATCATAAGCCAGGCCCTGCTGCTGACCTGGAGGCCGCGGACAGCAGCCCTTCACCCTGGTGGGGCCACCCTGCCAGGAGCTGGCCAGGCCTGGAGGCGGGGCCCGGGGCTGAATTTGGAGTCGCTGCTCCCACTGCCCACGGTTCTTCCCCCAACCCTGGCCCGGCTCTGCTGGGGGCCTTTCTCTCACCTCTCTCCCTTTTACTGTTGTTGAAAAATGCTGCTGTTTTTCTCATGGCTAAGTTATATATGCTCTTAAAAAGCAATGCCCGGCGTGGAGGCTCACACCTTCAATGCCAACACTTTAGGAGGTGGAGGCAGGAGGATCGCTTGAGCCCAGGAGTTCAAGACCAGCCTGGGCAACAAAGTGACATCTCCAGCTTTCCAGGCAGCAGCTGCCTGAGTAGCGGGTGGTATCTGGGACCAGGAGACCTGATTCTGCCTGGCTGGGACTCAGTTTCCCAGGAGGTGACCTGAACAGGGTCACGCCACCCCCTCTCTGTGGCACCTGGCTTGGGACTCCCTCCCTCCCTCCCCGGCTGCTCTTCCTTCTCCTTACTCCTGGGGTCTTCCAGGAAAGTGCTGATCCTGGAGTAAGATTTGGGGGACTGTTCCTGTGCTGGCCTCAAGCCCCCTGCGCACTCCTTCCCCAGCTGCAGAGCGAGGGCGTCCGGTCCTCCAGGAGAAGAGCTGGGCTAGGAGCTTAGTGTGTTCCCCGTGTCACGGGGCTTCTTCCACCCCCTGGCTCATGGACCCCATGCCGGCCGCACTGCCTGCCACTCCCCTCCAGGGATCAGCCTTCTGGAAGGGGGGTGTTGAGCCCGTGAGGAGCTCCATGAGTGGGGAAGCAGGTAGGGACAGCCGTGTCCACAGCATCACCTTGGCAGCTGACGGGCAGGAGGACAGGTCGAGGCGGCCTCCAGGCACGTTCCTGTTTGTGTGACATTCACCGTGACATGGTGCATGCTGTGGCACACAGGGTCCTGTGTTCAGATAAGCCAGGGCCTTGGAGGAACTCAGGCAGAAGAAAGAGCCGGAACACAAACACAGCGCGACCTTTCCCGGGAAGGAGCCCCTTCACAAATGTATCCTGGGCCCCCCTGCCATGCCCTGAGCCCCCATGGCCAAGTGCCCCTCTCTTCCACCACCCGCGACTCCGCTCAGCCCAAGAGCCTCTGCTGAGCCCTGGAAGGGAGAAGGAGCCTGGGTGGCCAGAGAGGGCTGAGGCCTCTCGGGATGACTGGGCTCCTTCAGGACAGGCACCCACCTGTGACGGGGACGTGCAGGGACCGCTGCAGCTGCCCTGGCCCAAGACACCCCGGAGGCCAGGCGGACAGGCCACTTCCTCCTCCAGGAGGTGGGACTGGGCTGGGTTTTGAAGGATGGCAGCGGTCGGGTGGACGCAGGGCACAGACAGGGAAGGCCACGCAGGCCTAAAACACACAGACTCAGGCAGGCGGGAACGTCGAGGTCAAGTCCCGGAGCCCTGGGAGGGAGACTCAGGAAATCGGATGCTCAGTGGGGGGGCCTACTTTGGAGCCCTGGGCTTGGGGCAGGAGGCGGCATGTCCAGCAGAGGGGCTGCTGCCCGCCATGGCGGGCCTTGCCCTTGGCATTGGCCCCAGGGAAATGCAGGGTGCAGGAGAGATGCCACAAGGCCCTTGGGTGTCCTTCCTGCGGCTTCCTTCGGTCCCAGGTGGGTGACACATCTATGTCACCGCATCCACACAAGACGCTCTGTTAGAAAAAAGACAGGAAGCTGGCCGAGCAGCCTGCACCCCGGTCTAGGGCCTTCCCTTTCCCACCCAGGAGAGCTCTGGTGCTGGGGAGGTGGACAGACCTGCTGGGAGGCCCCTCTCAGCCCCTCCTACAACACTCGGCACCTGGCAGCCTTGAGGGCAAACTGTGCCACTGAGGTGCCTTGGCTGGAGGGGCCCTGAGGGGTCAGAGGCCCCGGATAAGACCCTGTGGGCTACCAGGGGCAGTGCTGGGTACGGCTCACCTCCTCCTCCGACTGGGGAATGTGATCTGCTGAGCTGGGGCAGGGGTTTCCGCCTCCACCACGCCCCATTCTCTCACCCTCAGATGAAAACTCTCAGATGAAAATTGAGAGCAAAGGGGCAGTGCTCGGCAAGATACACCTGACAGAGAACTCTCAATGATGCCAGCTGCTGTTATTATTGTTCTAATTAAACACAGAGTAATTTTGGAAGAAAGTGTAAAATAATAAAATAAGAGCCAGGTGCGGTGGCTCAGATCGGTAACTTCAGCACTTTGGGAAGCCAAGGTAGGCAGATAACCTGAGGTCAGGAGTTTGAGACTAGCCTGGACAACATGGCAAAACCCCATCTCTACTAAAAATACAAAAATTAGCCAGGCATGGTAGCACATGATTCTCCTGCCTGGTGGTTCAAGTGATTCTCCTGCTTCAGCCTCCCGACTAGCTGGGATTACAGGCACACACCACCACACCCAGCTAATTTTTTGTATCTTTAGTAGAGATGGGGTTTTGCCATGTTGGCCAGGCTGGTTTCAAACTCCTGACATCATGATCCACCCACCTCAGCCTCCCGAAGTGCTGGGATTACAGGCGTGAGCCACAGCACCCAGCTGTAAGGTTCTTATACTAGATGAAAGTAGACTGTGATAAATTAAAGACATATTATAAACCCTAAAGCACCCGTTAAAGTCAACAAACAAGAAAACAAAAGACTGTCAGTGAATATTACAACAATAAACTGAAAAGATTGTTTTAAAAACTAAAATCAAAAGAAGACCAGTAAGAGGGAAAGAGGCCTGGCGCGGTGGCTCACGCCTGTAATCCCAACGCTTTGGGAGGCTGAAGTGGGTAGATCACTTTAGGTCAGGAGTTCGAGACCAGCCTCATCAACATGGTGAAACCCTGTCTCTACCAAAAAATACAAAAATTATCCAGGCATTGTGGCACGCACCTGCAGTCCCACAGTCCCAGCCACTCGGGAGGCTGAGGCAGGAGAATCACTTGAGCTTGGGAGGTGGAGGCTGCAGTGAGCCGAGACTGTGCCACTGCACTCCAGCCTGGGTGACAGAGTGAGATTCTGTCTCAAAAAAAAAAAAAAAGAAAAGAAAAGAAAAATCCATGGCAGACACAGGCCCTGCAGTGGGATGGGGGTGAAAGTCCAGCATCTGCGACCTCAGATGTGTCACATCCTTGCTCATCACAGCTTCAGCATTGATCACACAGGCATTCATTCATTCATTCATTCAAGAGACATTTGCTGGCCGGGCGTGGTGGCTCACACCTGTAATCCCAGCACTTCGGGAGGCCAAGGCCTGTCACCTGAGGTCAGGAGTTCAAGACCAGCCTGGCCAACATGGTGAAACCCTGTCTCTACTAAAAATACAAAAAAGTTAGCTGGGCGTGGTGGCAGGTGCCTGTAATCCCAGCTACTCGGGAGGCTGAGGCAGGAGAATCGCTTGAACCCAGGAGGTGGAAGTTACAGTGAGCCAAGATCACACCATTGCACTGCAGCCTGGGCAACAAGAGTGAAACTCTATCTCAAAAAAAAAAAAAAAAAAAGAAGGCTGGGTGCAGTGGCTCACGCCTGTAATCCCAGCACTTTGGGAGACCAAGGCGGGCAGATCACGAGGTCAGGAGATCGAGACCATCCTGGCTAACACAGTGAAACCCCGTCTCTACTAAAAATACAAAAAAAAATTAGCCGGGCGCGGTGGCGGGCGCCTGTAGTCCCAGCTACACGGGAGGCTGAGGCAGGAGAATGGCGTAAACCCAGGAGGCGGAGCTTGCAGTGAGCCAAGAGTGCACCACTGCACTCCAGCCTGGGCGACAGAGCGAGACTCCGTCTAAAAAAAAAAAAGGGACAATTGCTGAACGCCCACTAGGTGCCAGGCACCGTTCTGGGTGCGCCTCATTGCTGAATAATGCAGGCAGAAGTCCCAACCGTGGAGCGTGTGCTTAGTGAGGTGGTTTCCTTGCAGAACTCTGTGAGGGTCAGAGACGATGGATGGGAGGCCCCGCCGCGGGGAGACACTCAGGAAGTTTCTTCACTGCCCCTCCCCACTCCTTCCCTCCTTTCTTGTTGCTCCTTTTTCAGGCCTGGGTGTTCGGGGAGCTTCGTTCACTCCTTCCACAGATGTGCCCGAAGCGCCCCGCCCGGTCTGCACTGAGCCTGGCCCAGGTTTGTTGAATGCGGAAGTGCTCAAAGGGGTCATTCCGGCTGGCGGTCGCTGGGAACCTCGCTGCATCTGCCCCGGGCCCAGATGCTCCCCTTTCACTGGAGCATCAGCCGAGAGCAGTCCCCCACCGGGTATGGCAGGCCCAGGCCGCAGAGCTTTCTTCGTGAAACAGGAGCTAAGCGTGACCAAGATCTTGCCACGTCCCAGGCGTGAGTCTCAGCACACTGCTGGTGTCATCTCATGAGACCGCACAGCCCTTCGCAGCAGGTCCCCGAGTGTACCCTTTCACAGGTACAGACACTGCAGCAGAGACAAGACCCAAAAGTCTGAGTCGAGTGCGTGAGTCACTGCCCTGTAGGTGGACTCACGGCCTCTGGCTTAGAAGGTCCTTCCCCCATGACCTGGCTCTGCCCGTGAACCGCTGAAGGTCTCTGCTCCCTTTGCCACTTCAGCCTTCCTGATACTGGGGAACCAGGCCATCTATCTACTCTTTCCTGCAATCTTCTCTTTTCCAAGGATCACGATGATACCTGGACTGAGAAACTGAGGAGCTGCACAGACCCAAGACAAGCCCTTTCCCACCAGCCCACAGATGTCCTGTCCATGGGCCAGGTGCAGTGGCTCACGCCTGTAATCCCAGCACTTTGGGAGGCTGAGGTGATCAGATCACCTGAGGTCAGGAGTTTGAGACCAGCCTGGCCAACATGGTGAAACCCCGTCTCCGCTAAAAACATAAAAATTAGCTGGGTGTGGTGGTGTGCACCTGTAATCTCAGCCACTCAGGAGGCTAAGGCAGCAGAATCGCTTGAAGCCGGGAGGCGGAGGGGTTGCAGTGAGACGAGATCACACCACTGCACTCCAGGCTGGGTGACAGAGCAAGAGTCCCTCTCAAAAAAATAAAAATAAAAAAAGTACTGTCCATGTTTACTGATGACTTTATGTAGCTAGTGGATCCTGCCAGCACAGCCACAGTTCCCGCTGATCTCTGTCCCACAGTTGACCACCCCATTTGTGTTTTTGCCCCAGCCTGTATTGCTGGGCTTGAGTCTTCTGTCCTGTGCCCTGTGCTTCACGACCCTCATCAGGGACTCAGACACAGTTCTTCTGCTCTAGGGACATGTCAGTCCTTGGCCTGAGAGTCAAGGCTCTGCACAGACCGGTTGTCCTCACAGGAACTCTGTCCCTGGGGAAACTCCCCATGTGTCAGGATCTTCCCTTCTTTGTTAGAGAAAACAAAAAATTCTTCCTCTCTTGGCCAGGAGCAGTGGCTCACACCTGTAATCCCAGCACTTCGGGAGGCTGAGATGGCAGAATTGCTTGAGGCCAGGAGTTTAAGACCAACCTAGCCAACACAGCAAGATCCCATCTCTTTATAGATCTATATCTATATATCATCTCTCTAGCTATATATAATATGTATATATTATATATCATATAACAATCGTATATAACATTCTTACTTTTTTTTTTTTTTTTAGATGGAGTCTCACTCTATCACCCAGGCTAGAGTGCAGTGGTGTGATCTTGGCTCACTGCAATCTCCCCCTCCTGGTTCAAACGATTCTCCTGCCTCAGTCTCCTAAGTAGCTGGGACTACAGGCACGCACCACCATGCCCGGCTAATTTTTGTATCTTTTTTTTTTTTTTTTTTGAGACGGAGGTTCACTCTTGCTGCCCAGGCTGGAGTGCAATGGCGGGATCTCAGCTGACTGCAACCTCCGCCTCCCTGGTTCAAGCGATTCTCCTGCCTCAGCCTCCTGAGAAGCTGGGATTAAAGGCGCCCGCCACCACACCCAGCTATTTTTTAAAATATTTTTGGTAGAGACAGGGTTTCACCATGTTGGCCAGGCTGGTCTCGAACTGCTGTCCTCAGGTGATCTGCCTGCCTCAGCCTCCCAAAGTTCTGGGATTATAGGCATGAGCCACCGTGCCCGACCAATTCTTCCTTTCTTGAATGCCCTTTTCTGCCATCCTAATTTTCCCATCGTTCAGGGTCAAGGTCGATGGTCACCTTCCACAGTAAGCCCTCCCTGACCTCTTCCCACTTCCTGTGGGGTAAGCAGGGCAGCTCAGTGAGCTGGAGGCACA
The DNA here is from genome assembly GCF_003255815.1 of Theropithecus gelada. Taxonomy (NCBI): domain Eukaryota; kingdom Metazoa; phylum Chordata; class Mammalia; order Primates; family Cercopithecidae; genus Theropithecus; species Theropithecus gelada. Next base: position 5,057,711 of record NC_037683.1, on the reverse strand, counting down.
TACCTCACAGCCAGGAAGCCCTGGTTTTCGCTCTGACCCCACTGCTTCTGGCTGACCCTGGAGAAGCCATCCACACTGAGCTGCAGAAGGGCCACAGCAGCCTGCACACAGCCCTCACACGGCGTCTACCGGAGTTACTGCAGCGATGCGGGGCATTCCTTGTGGAGCTCACTGAGCAGGCAGGTGTTCCACCCCAGAGCGCGCTGAAATCATTCAAATGAGCCAAGCCTAAGCCTCCCTACTGCCTTGCCCACTCCCCACGGAAACCACACTACAGGCTCTCACCCACAGTTCTGCCCTCTCCTGCCTCCTGACAGACTCCAGCACTTCCCCATGTGGCCCTGTGTGGCATGGGGTACCCCTTCTCCTGGAAACTGTAGCAAACTATCTTTTCAATGGCAATTATCTCCTGATCTGGTGGCCTTACTGAACCTCACATTTTCAATAAATACATTGTTTTTTAAGCCAGGCTTAACAGCATGCACTTGTAGTCTCAGCTACTTGGGAGGCTGAGGTGGGAGGATCGCTTGAGGCCAGGAGTTCGTGGCCGTGGTGCAGTATAATTGCAACTGTGAATAGCCACTGCACTCCACCCTGGCAATGTAGGGAGACCCTGTGTCTGAAAAATAATTACTGTATTTTAAAGACAAGCAGACCATGCATGGAGTTCCGAGGGTGAACAGGTGTCAGGGAGGCAGTGGGAGTGTGGAGGAAGCCAGCAGGAGGTGGGAACAGGAAACCCTCAGGGTCGCACCCCAAAGGGAGAAGGCCCCACCCCAAGTTGGACTGCTGGGAAGGGGCTGAGCACCAGCAGGGAGCGGAGCTGTGGAAACACACATGGAAGTGGGGCATGGGTGCTGGGTGGACACTCCACTTCCAGACGAGAGGGGACCATGTGGATGACGGTGCAGGTGCTCCTGACCCTACTGGGCTCCGGGACTCAGCCTGCCCTGCCACAGAGGCGGCCTGTACTAGAGGCTACTGCACATCAGGAGAGGGGTGGGCTCAAAACCAGAACAGTTATACCCTGGGCTCTGCCTGCCCCACCCTCCCAATCCAGGAAACCCAATTCATCCAAATACGAGTAACAATATCCACCCAAAGACACCAGAAGAGAAAAAAGAAACTTGAAAGGAGCGGGTGGCCAGCGCAGTGCTCACTCCTGAATCCCAGCACTTTGGGAGGCTGAGGCGGGAGGATCGCTTGAGCCCAGGAGGTCAAGGCTGCAGAGAGTTGTGATCATGTCACTGCACTCCAGCCCGGGCAACAAAGCAAGACCTTGTCTGAAAAGCAAACAAACAAAAAAGGAACAGCAAGACTTCCCTGCAGATGAAGAAAACGCAGAGAAAACCACTGCCACAAAGCAGAGTGAAAGTGGTGAGCCAGCAGGCAGCCCCAGGATGTGGCTGGGGGAGCGGCCAGGGGAGCAGCTGCAGTGGCAATGGCCATGGGGGACTCTGCAGCCCCAGAGAGGACAGGTGGACAGGTGCTTGTGGAACTCAGGAAGGACTGGAAGCAAAGGCCACGGACATAAGTCTAGAGATGCTGCAGAAAGTGCAGCAAGGAAGAAACAGGGACATGAAGAGGCCAAACAGCAGTAGAGCAAGCAGGCAGGAGAGGCAGCAGCAGGGGAGGCAGTGGCGGGGGAGGCAGTGGCAGGTCCCTGGCTGGCAGGGCAGAGCTGAGACAGGACAGACTCCAAGGTAGAAGTCCAGATAACTTTGCTAAAACAAAGGAATCAAAGCAGAGCATTACCACCTGAGCTCCACCTCCTTTCAGATCAGCAGCAGCATTAGATTCTCATGGGAGCGCAAACCCTACTGTGAACCATGCATGCAAGGGATCTAGGTTGCATACTCCTAATGAAAATCTAATGCCTGATGATCTGAGGTGGCACAGTTGCATCCCCAAACCATCCCTCCCACCGCCCCTACTGTCCACGGAAAAATTGTCTTCCAAGAAACCAGTCACTGGGGCAAAAAAGGTTGGTCAAAAGTACCGCTGTACTAGAGGATGAATTTTAGTTAACCAAGAGATGATCACAGATAGTAAGAGGAACGGGGAGTGAGCATTCACATATTCAACTAGAGGACAGGGACCAAAACAACAACAGCAGCAAGTTGTGATGGGTAAGTACAGTGTGTCCCCTGCCAAATCCACACACTGATGTCTTAACCCCAAGCACCTCAGAATGTGACCTTATTTGGAAATAGGGTCATCGCAAATGTTATTAGTAAAGACGAGGTCACTGGGGTGGGCTCTAATCCAATGTGACTGGTGTCCTTATAAGAAGAGGCAATCAGGACCCACAGACAGACAGGCACAGAGGGAAGATGAGAAGGTGCTGTTTGCAGGCCAAGGACAGCACCCGGTAACAGTTGCCTTCACTCAGGGACCTCAGAAGAAACCAACCCTGCTGATGCCTGGACTGGACCCCTGCCCTCCAGAGCTGTGAACAATGAATTCCTCTCACCTAAGCTGCCCTGCAGTGCTTTGTTACTGCAGCCCTAGCAAACTGATACATAAAGGTAACAGAACGTGTAAAAAAAACATTTTACAGTGGCAGCTATAGCAGTATGAGACAAGGCCAGGCATTGTGGCTCACACCTGTAATCCCACACTCTAGGAGGCCAAAGCGGGTGGATCACCTGAGGTCGGGAGTTCAAGACCAGCCTAACCAACATGGAGAAACCCCATCTCTATTAAAAATACAAAATTAGCCGGGCGTGGCAGCAGGTGCCTGTAATCCCAGCTACTCGGGAGGCCGAGGCAGTCGAATCACTTGAAGAGAGGGGAAATGTTTACAAATTATTTCATAGTAGGGAACTATTAGATCTCATTTAAAAACTGAGGGGACTAAAGGTATTATTTAAGGATATGAACAGTAAGTAACGACTAGACCAAAAAAAATCAAGTCGTCCTAAAAACCAGAAGAGCTATATTTTTTAAAAGCAAAGAATGCTGATCAAGTAGTGACTATATGTAGTAAATGTGAAGTAAAACAATTTCAAAAAGAACAAAGTTGGAAGACTCATGCTACCTGACGTCAACACTTACTATACAGCTGCAGTGATCAAGATGGTGTGGCACTGGCAAAACGTTCGGGGGAACGGAACACACAGTTTAGAAACAGACCTACACAGATTTATGGCCAATTGATTTCAGATGGAGGTGCAAGGGCAATTCTGTGAAGACAGTCTTTTCAGCAACTGGTGCCGGAACACTAGACATCTTTATGCAAAAACAAATGAACCTTCAAAATAGTTATGCCATTTTATTTATTTATTTATTATTTTTTGAGATGGAGTCTTGCTCTGTCATCTAGGCTGGAGTGCAGTGGCGACAGCTCGGCTCACTGCAATCTCCATTTCCCAGGCTCAAATGATTCTCCTCTCTCAGCCTCCCAAGTAGATGGGATTACAGGCATGTGCCACCATGCCTGGCTGATTTTTATATTTTTAGTAGAGACGGGCTTTCACCATGTTGGCCAGGCTGGTCTTGAACTCCTGACCTCATGATCCACCCGTCTCAGCCTCCCAAAGTGCTGGGATTACAGGCGTGAGCCATCACGCCCGGCCATGGGTCCTTTATTATACTGCATGTTTTACAAATATCATCTCCCATTGTGAGCCTTTTCATCTTTTTGTGTTTCTAATTTTTAACTTCTGATGAAGCGCAATAATTGACAGAATGAGTAGGTAGAAAACTGGCACCAGGCACAGTGGCTCACACCTGTAATCACAGCACTTTGGAAGGCTGAGGCGAGCAGATCACCTGAGTTCGGGAGTTCGAGACCAGCCTGCCCAACATGGAGAAACTCCGTCTCTACTAAAAATACAAAATTAGCCGGGCATGGTGGCGCAGGCCTGTAATCTCAGCTACTCAGGAGGCTGAGACAGGAGAATGGCTTGAACCTGGGAGACGGAGGTTGCAGTGAGCCAAGATCGCGCCATTGCACTCCAGCCTGGGCAACAAGAGCAAAACTCCGTCTCAAAATGAAAAAAGAAAGAAAGAAAGAAAATTGGCAAGGATATAGAACTTGAACTCCACTGGACCTGACATTAAAACATTTGACTCAACGAGAGCAGAAAACACTCTTCTGAAGCACACACCCATTTACCAAGAGAGACCGCAGTCTGGGTTATGAAACAAACCCTGTTAACTTCAAAAGGATTCAAGTGGTTTTTTGTTTTGTTTTTATGATACAGGGTCTCACTCTGTTGCCCAGGCTGGAGTGCAGTGGCAGGAACATGGCTCACTGCATCTTCAACCTCCTGGGCTCAAGTGATCTTTCCACCTCAGCTTTCTGAGTAGCTGGGACTATAGGCATAGGCGTGGGCAACCACCCCAGGGTAATTTTTTAAATTTTTTGTAGAGACAGGGTCTCACTACATTGCCCAGGCTGGTCTCAATCTCCCAGGCTCAAGTGATCCTCCTCCCTCAGCCTCCCAGTATCGGGATGACAGGTGTGAGCCACCATGCCCCAGCCAAGAACTCAAGTTATATAAAGTATGCTCTCTGGCCACAGGGAAATTCAACTAGAAATTACTAACAGAAAGATCTCTGGCAAATTCCTCAATATTTGGAAACTAAATAACACACCTCTAAATAACTCGTAAGTCAAAGAATAAATCAAAGGGGAATTAGCAAGTATTTTGAACTGAATGAAAACACAACATATGAAACTTTGTCAGGTATCATGAAAGCAGACTCAACTTTTTAGACCTTACAAATGCCTGACTGTCCCCTTTGCCTCTGGTCTTCTGCCTGGGGGCTGCCTTTCCCCAATCTTTGTTCATTGTACTGAATCCTACATGACACTGTCAACCAATGAAGACATCCAGAGATAGACTCTCTAAAATAAATGGATTTGGGAATAGCAGCTTATCTGGAATACTGCAACTGTTGAGGATGGTCTTGCAGTGAGTCCTGTTATTGGTCTGTTTGTAGCAATGTCTTGTGGTAAGTCCTATTACAGGAATGTGTGCATGAGGCCTGCTGCATCACCTCCGACTGTTTTAGAGTTTGACATAAGTGACTCCATTTTGGTACCGGCAACGTTCACAACTTTCCATGTGACCTCAGGGCCCTACACCCCGATCCTTCCCCTGCCCACTGTGCAGGACCACTATCAATGAGACAATTGAGAGCTAGGGCTGGGTCTCACTCACTCCCGAACCTTTCATCCAGTACGGCGATGGCCCATGCCATGCATGACATGCATTCCCGAATGACTGCATCCACTCAGTCAGTATGCTAGTCCCCACCGAGCCTCGCTCTCAACCTCCCTGGCTGGCATAGGTGCCTTGTACAGATATCCAGTGGCAGTAAAATATTGCTGTACTCTCAGCTCCATCTGCAGCCCTCACTGACCCACCCAGCTGTCCTGTCACCGCTCAGGACGAGACCCCCTTGCCCCTTTGGTCTCCATGGCCAGGTGATGGTAGTGGCCTTTTCCAGACCCTCACTGGCCCCTTAGTTCACTACGAAGATGACCTCACCTGTCAGGAACCCATGGTGACGTCTTTCCCTCGCATACATCTACATTTGCCTGACCCAGAATGTGGTTTCAAGATGAGTCCCATGCCTGGCTCCAAATCCCCTTGTCAGAGTAAGGAAATCCCCTGAACTCTTAGTTTGCTAAGAACTCGTTATAAATGGCGGTTGGGTCCTTTACTGGGTGCCTGCTCTGCAACCATTGCGAAGGTCACATGGGTTTTGCTCCTTTAATCTGTTGATGTGAATCACATGAGATTCTCTGGCGTTGAAACCGCTTTGCAATTCTGAATTAAATCCGGCGTGGCACTTTGCTAAACTTGGTTTATTATTATTAAATTTTTGACATTGGTATTTGGTAACTTCCCTTCCTCTTACCTAGTTTTCTTGTTTAGTTTTGGTAACAAAGTTAAATTCATGAAGTGTTCTCTCATTTGATTCTCTGTTAGAATTTGTCTAAGTCTGGAATTACCTGTTCTCTATTTCATGGAACTTCTCTGTAACTGTCTAGGGGAACATTCTTAACTACTGATTCAATTTCATCAGTGATTACAACTCAGGCTTTCTATTGGTCAGTTTTGGAGACCTTTCTTCCATTTACTTTGGGTTGTTCCAATTTAAGCTGCATGCTTATTTATCTTTGGCCCTTAAAAACACAGACATACAGCATATACGTGTATGAATGGCACTATTTATCTATCTGTAGATGCACATACATTTAGGGGCTATGAAATGTTTTTTATGCTGCTTTATCCCTGTTCCACAAATCTTTCCTGAGACAGTCTCGCTCTGTCACCCAGGCTGGCGTGCAGTGGCTCGATCTTGGCTCACTGCAGCCTCCACCTCCCAGGTTGAAGCGATTCTCCTGCCTCAGCCTCGCAAGCAGCTGAAACTACATGCATGTCCCACCATCCCTGCTAATTTTTGTTATTTTTAGTAGAGATGGGGTTTTATCATGTTGGTCAGGCTGGTCTCGAACTCCTGACCTAAAGTGATCCACCCGCCTCCACTTCCACCTCCAGAAGTGCTGCGATTAACGGCATGAGCCGCTGTGCCAGGCCCTGCTCCACAAACTTCAATACACAGCATTTTCATTATCTTTTAGTCCCAAATATTTCTAATATCCATTAGGAATTAACTCATAGGTGATTTGTAACTACGTTTTAAAAGTTCCAAATATGAAATTTTAAGAATTAGTTTAGGCTGGACACAGTGGCTCACGCCTGTAATCCCAGCACTTTGGGAGGCCGAGGCGGGCGGATCACCTGAGGTCAGGATATGGAGACCATCCTGGCTAGCACAGTGAAACCCTGTCTCTACTAAAAATACAAAAAATTAGCAGGGCGTGGTAGCGGGCGCCTATAGTCCCAGCTACTCGGGAGGCTGAGGCAGGAGAAACGCTTAAACCTGGTAGACAGAAGTTGCAGTGAGCCGAGATCGTGCCACTGCACTCCAGCCTGGGCGACAGAGCGAGACTCTGTCTAAAAAAAAAAAAAGAAGAAGAATTAGCTCAAAAATTTTTTTTTTTTTTTTTTTGAGACGGGGGCTCGCTCTGTCGCCCAGGCTGGAGTGCAGTGGCGCGATCTCGGTTCACTGCAAGCTCCGCCTCCCGGGCTTACGCCATTCTCCTGCCTCAGCCTCCCGAGTAGCTGGGACCACAGGCGCCCGCCACCTCGCCCGGCTAGTTTTTTGTATTTTTTAGTAGAGACGGGGTTTCACCGTGTTCGCCAGGATGGTCTCGATCTCCTGACCTCGTGATCCGCCCGTCTCGGCCTCCCAAAGTGCTGGGATTACAGGCTTGAGCCACCGCGCCCGGCCTAGCTCAAAAATTTTTTAACGACATTGGGATGTGGTCAGGTAACGACACTGATTCCTTGAAATATCTTTTTTTTTTTTTTTTTTTGAGACGGAGTCTTGCGCTGTGTCACCCAGGCTGGAGTGCAGTGGCGGGATCTCGGCTCACTGCAAGCTCCGCCTCCCAGGTTCACGCCATTCTCCTGTCTCAGCCTCTGAGTAGCTGGGACTACAGGCGCCCGCCACCACGCCCAGCTAGTTTTTTGTATTTTTAGTAGAGACGGGGTTTCACCATGTTAGCCAGGATGGTCTCGATCTCCTGACCTCATGATCCACCCGCCTCAGCCTCCCAAAGCGCTGGGATTACAGGCTTGAGCCACCGCGCCCAGCCTCCTTGAAATATCTTACGACTTCTTTTCTAGACAAAGTAGGTGGTCAATTCCCATCCATGTTCCATATACGCTTGGAAAGACTGTATTCTTTTTTTTTTTTTTTTTTGAGACGGAGTCTCGCTCTGTGGCCCAGGCTGGAGTGCAGTGGCCGGATCTCAGCTCACTGCAAGCTCCGCCTCCCAGGTTTACGCCATTCTCCTGCCTCAGCCTCCCGAGTAGCTGGGACTACAGGCGCCCGCCACCTCGCCCGGCTAGTTTTTTGTACTTTTTAGTAGAGACGGGGTTTCACTGTGTTAGCCAGGATGGTCTCGATCTCCCGACCTCGTGATCCACCCGTCTCGGCCTCCCAAAGTGCTGGGATTACAGGCTTGAGCCACCGCGCCCGGCCGAAAGACTGTATTCTTTCCAGATACTGTTGTGTCTGTCTCCTAGCTCAAGCTCATACCCATCTCACATCTGATCTTTCACGGGGCTTTTTCATCAGTAGACACTATTAACAGTCACACCAGCTCCCTTTCGGTTACAATCTTCGTCTCGTTAACTGGAGAGTTTCATCAAAAGAATTTTATTTACAGCGTTATCATCCACGTGTCACCTGAGTTTATTCAACCTGTATTCATTTTGATTGCCTGGAGCTTTGGATTTAATTCTTCCGTTCCATTTTGTATCCTCCATTCACTTCACTCTCTCCAGCTTTTACTCTTTCTCTTTCCCTTGGGCCAATGCACTTGACCCAACTCACACCTGTGGACTCTGGGAAGGTACTGCTCCCTCCCTCCCTCTGAATTCGGAGGTGAAATGCCGCCCCGAGGCACTGAGGAACAGAAAGGAATGAGACCCCAACAGGCAGAAGCCAAGAGAAGGGGGAGGAGAGGTAGCGTTCTGCCCCAGGAGGCACCATGCCTGGACGTGCTCCCACCACTCCCGAGTGCCAGGTGCCCACACGCCACACCTCAGGGTTGTCCTCTGTTCCAGTCAGCTGCAGACTAATGTGGCTCGGCAGCAGAGGCCACCCTCTTCTGTCCTGTGGCTCCTGCGAACACAGGCCGGGGGAAGGGGCAGTGACTGCCCACCCCCACCTTTCCTCCTCCCTGACCCTGCAAACCTCGGGGAAGCTTTCAGGCCCAGGAAAGAAGACTGGGCCCCAGTGTGGCTCGCCCTTTCCCCGGGTCTGAAGGCCCCGTTTTCAAGGATGATGCAGAAACATTCTCTTTCACACACGTGATCTGAGCCCTCACAACTCAGCAGAGCATGACAGTGTCCCCCTCACACGCAGAGGCCGCGGTCTGTGGAGATCCTGGGACAGAGCCAGCATCAAGGACTCAGAGGGTCCCCTGGAGCCTCCCAGGACAGAGACGGCAGCCCCAGGTGGGAAAGACTCAGACCAGGCCTGCGCGCTCCAGGTCCTGCGGCAGGATGCGGCCCTTCTTGCGGGCCCTGAGCAGGCGGCGCTCGGCGCGGGCCGCCTTCTTCCTGCGCAGGTTCTGCCGACGCCGGTCCTGGCGCTGCTGCATCTTCTCCACCACGCCGGCCGTGCGTTTCTCCCACTGGCGCTGCCGCTGCGCCCTCCGCTTCTCCTTACGCTTCAGGGCCTCCTGCAGCAGGCGTTCATCATCGCGGATCTTCACGCCCTCCGCCTTGTACAGGAGGTTGGTCCACTTCATCTTGGCCTCCAGCTCCTGCGCCTTCCCCTCATCCCGGTCGCGCAGCTCGTCCAGTCGGCTCTGCCGTGCCTGCAGGCGCTCCAGCAGCTGCCGGTAGTTCCTCCCGGTCAGCGGCGTGAGGTTCCCCTTCACCCTCTGCCTCTTCTCCTTTCTGCGCTGAGCCTTGCTGGCCGGCTCATCTTCGCTCACCTCCACCTGGGAAAAAGGCATGACATGAGCTCATGCCAGCCCCACACTAGGCCCCAGTCTTGGCCGGCACCCTAAGGGAACTGCGCTGTCCCCGTCACCACCTTACAGATGCGATGGGGCCCGGAGGGAGGTCATGAAGCTAACAAGGGGCAACGCTGAGGCCTGAAGCCGACCCAGCCCGCCCGAGGACTCAGCTCCCACTCACCTTATTGAAGATCAGCCCCGGCGGCTCCCGCGGCTCCGTGTAAGCACCCTCTGGGGCTGGCGCCACCGCCTCCTGGGCCTCCACGGCCTCCTCAGCCTTCCTGGCCTTCTCTTTCGCCCGCAGCTCCTTTCGCTTCCTCTTCTTCCGGTCCCGTTCCTGCTTTCTCCTCCGCTTTTTCTCCAGGGCGGCGGGGGACAGCTCCTTTGCACTGCCCTGGGGGACAGGCGCCCACTCATTAAAGTTCTCTTGACACCAGGGTCCCCCAGCCTGGCCCATGGTTGAGAAGAATCAGGGCTGGAAGGCAGGTGAGGAAATCCTCACGCAGAACAAGGGGCCCACGGAGTTCAATGTTCCACAACAGAGGATGTTCCTCGAAAATGCAAATGACCCCACAAGGGAGAAGGGACCCCCAAATAAGAATCACGGCTTCCAATTCCCAGGCGCTTACCCCGTGCCAGGATACGTTACAAACATGGTTCAACATGTCATACATTGTTTCATAGATGAGGAGGGTCAACACCACTGCCTAGAACTTGGAGTTGCGGTCTGAACACCTGTCCTGACTGCTGCCTATTCTGTTCACAGGGTACCCAAACCACGCTCTCCCCAGTGGCCTTTCCCATCCCCGGGCCAACAAGAGCCCTACACCAGCCCAAATGAGGCCTGTGCTTCAGGAACAAGGGCCCGGAGCCTCGATCGCGTCTTAGGAACCATACACTGTACCTTGGGATGGCGGAGAAGAGTAGCTGGGGACTGTCCCCCACACAGCATGAGGACTTAAGGAAGGGCCCCAGGGAAAGGGTGGGTAGGGGCCAACACAGAGGAGACAGCACCATTCAGCACAAAGAGCTGCACTGGCGCTTCTTGTGCCTAGCCACTCAGCTCAGGTCCCTGCTCAACTCACAGGACTATCACGACATTCGGAGAAACAGACACAGGAGGTGCCTATCCCAGTGTCAGTTCAGCAAAGGCAGCTTCCCAGAAGGAAGGAGGCTGATAACTTTGGGGACTGAGGTTCTCCAAGAAAATAACTGCTCTCCCAGGGCACAGCTGCTGGGGCACTGACAGACTCACTGCAGAGGGGAGAACAGGGGCTACAGCCCCTCGCTGAGAGCCGACCCCAGGGAGAACACAGGTAGAGCAGTGACAGCACTCCAGCAAACCTGCCTGCCTACCTGGCCCCGGGCCTCCTGGATCTTCTCATGCAGTCGCTGTCGCAAAACATCCAGTGCAAAGACAGACTCAGGCTCAGTGGCCAGGCCATCTGCAGGGAAGAAGACAGGACTGCAGGGGGCCCTCTCTCCCTCTCCCCCTCCCTCCCTAGGGCCACGAATCCCTGTCCCACTGTGGCCACTCATGGATCCACAGTGCAATTTCAGTAAATTCTACTCCACCGCTTCAACCTAGACTGGTTCCTACAACATCCTCCAGCACAGGTAACTGAGTGCCTGGCAAGGTAGGTCACTGTGGTATGAGAAAACACGTCCTACAGCGCCAGCCAAACCACCTCCTCCACATTCTGTAGCCTGCGCCCCAGAACAAGTGGGCTCTCACGACGCCCCTGCAGAGACCTGAGGACAGGGAAGCTAAAGTCAAGCTGCTCCAGGTCCTCAGAGAGACATGGCCTTGCCCCCGACATCCTGCTAGTCACGTGGCCTAGAACGCCATACAGTTCCTTCGGTCCCATCCACCCTAGCGCTCCCGGGATCTTTGCTCTTGGGGAAGTCTTGTGCTATCCCTGTGTGCCTGACAATGCCTTTTTTTAAAAGCAGAGGGGACCAAGCCCAAGCCCGGCCCCAGCCCCGCCCTGCACAGAACCAACACGTCCTGACGCCTCTCACCTGCAGGGTTCCCTGCTGAACTGGAAGCCCCAGCTGCTTCCTCTTTGGCTGCCTCAGGCCTCCTGGCCCCAGAGGCTGCTGGAGACTTCTCTCCCAAGGACTTGGCCTTGTGCTCAGCAGCCTTCTCTTCCCGCTCCCGGAATTTCTTTTGTGTTTTCTTCCTTTTCTTTTTTGGGGGCCCTGCAGCTTCTGAGCCTCGAGTTTTGCCAGCTGAAATGCAAAATAAGAAAGAGTTGCCATCCCAGCTGGGCACGGTGGCTCACACCTGTAATCCCAGCACTTTGGGAGGCTGAGGCAGGCGAATCACAAGGTCAGGAGTTCGAGAGGAGCCTGGCTAACATGGTGAAACCCCGTCTCTACTAAAAATACAAAAAATTAGCCAGGCGTAGTGGCAGGCGCTCATAATCTCAGCCTCTCAGGAGGCTAAGGCAGGAGAATAGCTTGAACCTGGGATGTGGAGGTTGCAGTGAACTGAGATCACTCCACTGCACTCCAGCCTGTGCAACAGAAAAGGACTCCGTCTCAAAAAAAAAAAAAAAAGAAAGAGTTGCCGTGCCAATCTCATGGCCCATTCAATAGGCAGGAAAGGCTCACCAAGGCTTTGATCCTAGGAGGATGCAGAAAGAGGATCAGGATTGGGAGGCAGAGACACACTGATCCTAGAGCTCAGAACCATAACCTTGACCAAGTAGTTCTGCTTGTGAGAATCCATCATGCACAAAGACCAGGCTTCAAGGACGTTCATATTATTTGAGTGAAAAATTAGAAAAACCTGAATATCCACCTCTACTAACAATTTCTGACCCTGCTTCACAATAAGCTACCAAGTTGCCATCAAACACAATGACAAGGGCTTTCGTTTTAGCTGCTGGGGGTAATGTTTACTTTTTTTTTTTTTTTTTTTTGAGACAGAGTCTCGCTCTGTTGCCCAGGCTGGAGTGCAATGGCACGATCTCTCCTCACTGCAAACTCCACCTCCCGGGTTCAAGCGATTCTCTTGCCTCAGCCTCCCGAGGAGCTGGGATTACAGGCGCCCAGCACTGTGCCTGGCTAATTTTTGTATTTTTAGTAGAGACGGGGTTTCACCATGTTGGCCAGGATGGTCTCGATCTCCTGACCTTGTGATCCACCTGCCTCGGCCTCCCAAAGTTCTGCGATTACAGGCGTGAGGCCCCATGCCAGGACAATGTTTACTTTTTAAATGGGAGAAATCAGTATGTAAAGTAGGAGCTGAATCGTTTTAATAAATGGAAAAAAAAAAACTTGAAAAAGGATGAGACAGACGGAAGACATACTGAGTAATGAGAAAATTCACAAGATTTTGGATTTGCTATCACCGGTATACCGTCCTTGAATAAAAAGGAAACCCTGTTTAACCTCTGGTGGGTCCAGAGACGCTGCTGCTCTCCTCTCCTCCTGGGCCCAGACAGCACTGACAAGTCCCCGCTGTCGGCTTCCCCGCCCGATTGTCTACTTCCCTTGTGCAGCCTGGTCACCAGGCCATGAGAACCCTAAGGGCAGGAGCCCTCTGCCATCCTCCTCCTCCCCACACCGCACCATGTCCGTAATGAAGGGACTGAAAGGGTCTTTTCCCACTGACTGACCGTTACTTCTGTCTCTACTAAACCCCCTCTCCACTAAAAATACAAAAATTAGCTGGGCGTGGTGACGCGCGCCTGTAATCCCGGCTACTCTGGAGGCTGAGACAGGAGAATCTCTTGAATCCGGGAGGCTGAGCTTGCAGTGAGGCGAGATCGCATCACTGCACTCCAGCCTGGGGGACAGAGCGAGACTCTGTCTCCAAAAAAAAAAAAGAGCAAGGGAAACGGCGGTAATTTCACAAGTCACTTAGATTTTTTTTTTTCCAGTACTTTACAGACTCGTCTACACTGGCTCCGGCCGCGTTCCCGTTTCGCAGGCCCCTCAGTCCCAGCCCGGCCATGTGCGTTACCCCGCATGCGCGCCTGCTGCTCCGGGCCCGAATGGGAGCAGATCTTCTTGGCCAGGCTCTGCAGGTAGGCGTCCTTGGCGAGTAGAGAGGCCATGGCGGAGACCCGAGCCGTTCACAACTCACACCTTCCCCGCGGCGCGTGCGACTCTCACCACGTCCGCCGGAAACCACCACACGGGCAGGCGCCGCCAGACGATCGCCGAGCCGCCAGCCCGAGCGCTCGATTAGTCAGGCCTGACTCCGCCGGAAGCAGCGCGCGGGGCGGAGAGCACAGTATTGTGGGCCGAGGGCAGCCAATCTCCGCCGGGAGTGGATGCAGCCGGGGACCCCGAGGCCGGGCCTCAGCGCCTCCATCACCCGGGTCCCGCACGTGTCCCTGCGCTCCCCTCACCCCTACACCCGGCACAGTAGGCCCTCATGAGTAGGGGCGAAATGAGTGAATGACCAGTAGTACCTTCATTCAGTCCTTTGGAGTGGGGGGCCTCCGGTCTCAGGCGGACGCAGACTGAGCGCCTGGCACGTGGCAGGCCCTAGGTTCAGTCCTAGGGGACACAAGCAGTGTGTCACACACACAGATGTGCTCTTGGCGAGTGTCTGCCGTAGAGGTGGCTGATAAACCTGGCAAGCGTGTGACTGTCAGGTGAGGGCAGCGCCAAAGAAAGCCCCGGGGGAAAAGGGAGAAGTGTTGGGCGGGAGGGAGCCGGCGTGTTCAAGGAAGAGCCCCTGCGCAGTGACTTTTGCTCTGGAAAATAGACTTACACACTACGATCTTCCCTCCGCCCCGGGAAAGGAGTCTCGCTCTATCGCCCAGGCTGGAGTGAACTGGCGAGATCTAGGCTCACTGCAACCTCCGCCTCCCGGGTTCAAGCAATTCTCTGGCCTCAGCCTCCCGAGTAGCTGGGATTACGGGCGTGTACCACCACGCCCAGCTAATTTTTTTTTTTTTTTTTTTTGAGATGGAGTCTCGCTCTGTCGCCCAGGCTGGAGTGCAGTGGCGCGATCTCGGCTCACTGCAAGCTGTGCCCGGTTCACGCCATTCTCCTGCCTCCGCCTCCCGAGTAGCAGGCGCCCGCCACCACGCCCGGCTAATTTTTTGTATTTTTTAGTAGCGACGGGGTTTTACCGTGTTAGGATGGTCTCGATCTCCTGACCTCGTGATCCGCCCGCCTCGGCATCCCAAAGTGCTGGGATTACAGGCGTGAGCCACCGCGCCCGGCCTAATTTTTGTATTTTTAGTAGAGACGGGGATTCACCATGTTGGCCAGGCTGGTCTGGAACTCCTGACCTCAGGTGATCCACCCACCTCTGCCTCCCATAGTGCTGGGATTGCAGGCATGAGCCACTGTGCCCGGCCCACACTACGATTTTTAACACAAGATGTGGCCTTTATAATAACTCACTAGGGGCAGGAGAAAGGAGAGGTCATGGTCTGAGGCTTGGGACCACCACACCCCAGTTCCTGCACTGGAAAATTACAGGCTCGTTAAGGACCCAGAGCCCCTTCCAGGACCACCCTGTTGGTCGAGAAGGGAGAACTTAGAGTCTTAAATTACAATTTGAAAAGGTAGTTGCTAATGTATATATATTAGAAACAGAACTGTTGTATTTGAAACAGAACTAAACTTTCTTCCCCTTTCTGCCATGAGGTGTTAAAAAAAATTTTTTTTTGGCCGGGCACAGTGGCTCACACCTGTAATCCCAGCACTTTGGGAGGCCAAGGTGGGAGGATCACTTGAGCCCTAGAGTTGGAAACCCTGCCTCCACACACACAAAAAATTAAATTAGCCGAGCATGGTGGCCGGCCCCTGTAGTCCCAACTACTCAGGAGACTGAGAAGAGAGGATCACTTGAACCCGGGAGGCAGAGGTTGCAGTGAGCCAAGATCACGCCACTGCATTCTGGCCTGGAGTGCCAGGCTGTCTCCGGAAACATATACTTTTTTCATTTTTAAAAAAGGCAGTCAAATTAAGCAGTGTGGGGGTTGAATGCCAACTACAGCGATACTAAGGTTAATTAGTTCTGACATCCCACTGCCATTCAGACCAGGCTAGACGTGATGTTGCATGGAGGATGGGTGTGACGCTGCTGATGGCTCCCCTGAACTGCTGGGTATCTTAACACCATCACCTACTGAGTTCAGAATGGGCATCTGACCCCCCAAGCCCCATCTCTTCCTCTAAGTGCCAACCCTTTTTCCAGTTAAAGCAGCTCCATCCTTCCAGGTGCTTGGGCCAGACCTTGAAACCACTGACTCCTTTCTTATTCCCCACATCCAGTGCTTCAGCAAATCCTGTCAACTGTGCCTTCAGAGCACCTTCAGAATCCGACTGGACTCACTCCCATCTCACCACCACTCTGGTCCTGTTTTATTTTTTGAAACGGGGAGCCTCACTCTTTCTCCCAGGCTGGAGTGCAATGGTATGATCTTGGCTCACTGCAATCTCCACCTCCTGGGTTCAAGTGATTCTCCTGCCTCAGTCTCATAAGTAGCTGGGACTACAGGCGCGTGCACCATGCCTGGCTAATTTCTTTTTCTTTCTTTCTTTTTTTTTGTTTGAGGTAGTTTTGCTCTTGTTGCCCAGGCTGGAGTGCAGTGGCCCAATCTCGGCTCACTGCAACCTCCGCCTCCTGGGTTCAAGCGATTCTCCTGCCTCTGCCTCCCGAGCAGCTGAGATTACAGGCATGCGCCACCACGGCCGGCTAATTTTTGTATTTTCAGTAGAGACGAGGTTTCTCCATGTTGGTCAGGCTGGTCTCGAAATCCCGACCTCAAGTGATCTGCCCGCCCCGGCCTCCCAAAGTGCTGAGATTACAGGCGTGAGCCACCACGCCCAGCTAATTTCTATATATTTTTTTAGTAGAGAAGGGGTTTTGGCATGTTGCCCAGACTAGTCTCAAAACTCCTGACCTTAAGTGATCTGTCCATTTTGGCTTCCCAAAGTTTTGGGATTACAGGCATGAGCCACCATGCCTGACCTGGTCCTGTTTTACATTTTAAGACTCCAAAATAACAACCACATGCAACACACAATAAAAACAGGCATAAAAGCTTTTCAGCTGGAACCGCCATCTTCCAGTAACTGGCCAAAATGACAAACACAAAGGGAAAGAGGAGAGGTACCTGATACATGTTCTCTAAGCCGTTTAGAAAACATGCAGTTGTTCCTTTGGCCACGTGTATGTGAATCGATAAGAAGGGTGATATTGTAGACATTAAGGGAATGGCTACTGTTCAAAAAGGAATGGCCCCCAAGTGCTACCATGGCTCAACTGAAAGAGTCTACAATGTTCCCCAGCATGCTGCTGGCATTGTTGTAAACAAACAAGTTAAGGGCAAGATTCTTGCCAAGAGAATAAATATGTGTAACGAGCACGTGAAGGACTCTGAGAGCCGAGATGGCTTCCTGAAACGCGTGAAGGAAAATGATCAGAAAAAGAAGGAAGCCAAAGAGAAAGGTACCCGGATTCAACTGAAGCGCCAGCCTGGTCCACCCAGAGAAGCGCCCTTTGTGAGAACCAATGGGAAGGAGCCTGAGCTGCTGGAAACTCTTCCCTATGAATTCATGGCATCATAGGTGTTAAAAAAAAAAAAAGAAAAAGAAAAAAGACCTCTGGAATAGGAAAAAAAAAAAAAAGGCATTAAAAAAACTATTTGGGCTGGGTATGGTGGCTCAAGCCTATAATCCCAGCACTTTGGGAGGCCGAGACGGGCGGATCACGAGGTCAGGAGATCGAGACCATCCTGGCTAACACGGTGAAACCCCGTCTCTACTAAAAAATACAAAAAACTAGCCGGGCGAGGTGGCGGGCGCCTGAAGTCCCAGCTACTCGGGAGGCTGAGGCAGGAGAATGGCATAAACCCGGGAGGTGGAGCTTGCAGTGAGCTGAGATCCGGCCACTGCACTCCAGCCTGGGCGACAGAGACTCCGTCTCAAAAAAAAAAAAAAANCTCAGAGGGAAAGCAACTTCCCTACGCCACCCCAAAAGCCAGACCCAGAGTCAGGGCTAGGCCTCAGGCTCCTGTCTGTCTAGTGCCTGCTGCTTGGCTGTGAGGTTCTCTGGTTCACGTGGTGACGGGTCAGCTGTGTTCTTACCTGTCCCCAAGGCTGGATCCTGGGCTGTCACCTCATTCATACATTGGGGAAGACGAAGGCCTCCCCATGAGAACATGAAGCACATGGATGGTGGTGGAGGAATTGGGGGTGGGGGAGTTAGGGGTCAGGTGTGCTCCCCTCACACTTCCTGCCCAGTGCTGTGACTTCTACATTTCTAAGGTGAGCCTGGCACCAAAAGACACTGGGTCTAGACTTCCATCAGGTTCAAGTTCTGATTTCTGCCACTTCACTTCCTAGCTCTGTGGCTGTGGGTACACCTCACCCCTTCTAAGTCCACATTCTCTCCTCTCCTCTCTGAAATATTGGCACTAGGAGCACCGGCTCTGGTGGCAGTGAGGATGAGATGCCAGCAGAGGCACAGGTGCCTGGATGTGCAATGATGGCAGCAGGTCCATTCACTGAATACTGGGGACCTACCAGGTGCCAATGGGGAGAGGGTGACTTCAGGCCAGGCTGTCCAGGCAGAGCTGAGGAGCTGCTGCTCGGACAGCTGCTGGGAGACCAAGGGTGGTCCTGAATTGACGAGAAATGAGGAAGAAAGAGGAGCAATGCAAAAGGGTGGTGGTGTTTTAATCAAGTCTCATTACAAAGGCAGAATTAGGAATGAGTCCCACCTAGCTTCCACATGTGTGGGCAGCCGCTGTCACACGCACCTGTCCTGGCATTCAGCCCATGGCACAGACATATGTGGCTCAGGGCAAAAACCAGTGGGTGGGGCTCTGCACTGGAACCCTGGCCTCGGAATGGGAGACCCAGCCTGCCCAACACTGCTCAGAGCCCCTCCCAACTCTGACAACAGGCTCAGGTCAGGACTCCCCTGAAATCACGTGCCCTCCTGCCCCACTGCTGAGATCCCCAACATGCCAGACCTAGCTTGGAAACCTTCTTTCACCTGGTCGCCCAGGAAGGCAGCAAACAGTGATGGTAACTCAGGGAATGATGTGCTGTTCGGAAATGGCAACAACTGTTTCCCTACTGACCTGGCTGGACCCACCCTGGGCTAACAAGCTTCCCAAGGAAGTCCCCAAATGGGAACCTAGGCTGAGAGAAGCAAGGCTATGGCGGCATCCAGAGGGCAGCCTCAGGTTTTGTTCCTGAGAACGAAGGGTGGCCCCCGAGGCTCAGGCATGCTCAGTGGGGCCAGGGCCACCAGCATGAGAGTGGGCAGGGGCTGCCACCTGTAGGGGGCCAGCACTGGGCTCCGGGGACGCCAGCAGAGGGGCCGAGAGACCATCAGCAGAGTCTGTGTCGAGGTCCAGCCTCCCGTAAGCTTCGCACAGAGGCAGGTCATTAGCTTCGCAAAGGCTTGAGCTTTTCCACCACCAGAAACCCCAGGGAGAGACAGGAGCAGGCAGAGAGGAAAGCCAGGGGAGGGGAGAGCAAGACAGAAGCAGAGTTAAGAAAACACGACCACACCCCAGACCTGCCTTTCCCTTTCTCCACTCCTGCGCCATCTGACCCGAGTCGGCAGGCCTGGCAGAGAGAGGGGGCCAGCATTGAGAGCCACCCCAGCATCCTTAAAGGAGGAAGCCGCCCTGGCCCAACCACCAGCAGCTGTGTGACCTCAGCAAGCCCTTCCTGCCCAGCCTCCACATGGGCCTGTCCTAGCCTATGCTTCCCAGCTGGTGCTGGTCCCCCTCCTCTTGCAAGAAGCTGTCAGGCTGGCAGCCCTCCCTCCTCCCTGACTGCAGAAACCCCAGTGTCACTGCACTGCAAACAGCTCTCGGAGGGCAGAGACCGTGTCTTCTTTCTGGGTTGGTCGCTACCTGAAACTTAGCCTGAAGGGGGCGACAGCTGGGAACACAGGCCCTGGCACTTCCTGGTAGTGCTACACCAGCCAGGTGGCCTCCAGCAGGCGTCCCCACCTCTAACGCAGGGAATCCTCGCGGCAGCCAGGATGCAGGTGAAGAGCACAGCTAGCCCTTCCCATGCCCGCAGCTGTGACAGTCCATGCTCGCCTCGTGCTAACCTGCAGGCAGGGGCCCTGGCTTTCCCGTGGCCTGCCTCGCCCCTGGCTTCCTCTCTTGCTCCTGCCCTCAGTGTTCAGTCTCAGAACCGTCCTGGGCACAGAGTGGCATCCCGAGGAAAGCGGAGGATAGGCAGAGCCAGAAAGAGCAACTAAACAGCGGAGAGGGGGCAGGCGAGCACGGAGGCACAGCTCATGCGGGATGGGGCGGGGAGCGTAGCACCCTTTGGGGCACCAACAGGAAGGGACAGAGGAAACTCAGCCCAGCCCTTGTCGCTTAAAGGCGATGTAGAGAGGAGGGAGCAACTGCTTCTGCCACAGGAGCTGTGTGAGGCCCCCAGGGGGCGCTGGTGTGGACAGCATGCCTGCGGGAGGAGACACAGGCTGGCCTGGAAGCCCCTCTAGGTGAAGCCAAGGGACTGCTGGGGGAGGGCATGGGAAGCCTGGCACACATGTCCTGGGTTTGCGCCCCGCTTTGCTGCAGGGCCGTGGGCAGGTTCCCTCTCTCCCTGCCCCAAGGCAAGGCAGGCAGGCTGAATTACAGGCCCACAGCTGCTCTGTCCAGGGGCCCTCAGCGACAGTGGCTGCCTCCAAGAGACAGACAAACCGAACAGCTGTGGAAGGAGATGCCCAGAAGGGTGTGAAACACCCCAGGACCCCTCTCAGCCACTAGTGTGGAGGAAATGCTGCCTCATATCTGCTGAGTTAATGAGTACTGAGGACCAAATATTCCCCCAGAACGCCCTGGAAAACTCTAGAACTGCTGCAGCTGAGCAGTGCCACTAAGCCCAGGACAGGGAAACCAAGTCCCAGGTCATGCTGGCTCTGGACATCTGTGGCTCCCAGCATGGCCACTGGGCAGAAAGGGGCATTTTAAATCCACCACCAGGAAGGTTTGTCCAGGAGAAGGCACAAGATGGACACGGACACTGCGTCTGCTGGACTGAATCTTGATTTTCTAAGCTAATGGGGCAGAGTGGAGGGCCTCCCTGTCTCCAGCCTAAGTTTACCCCAGGTGAATGATACGTGGACTCTGATTTCTCAGGGCCCCTCCAGCTCAAACAGCCGAAGGTTTCAGCTTCTTACATGGCCCCACGAGGGTCAGGATAATGGGTTTTGACCCTTCTGCATCCCCGGGGCCCAGCACGAGGCCTGGCATGTAGGTCGGCTCCAGCTCCGTGGATAAGGCTGAGTGGGTCAGAAACTGGAGGTCCAACGGCTTTCAAGGCCATTCCCTCATTCCCTGCCTGGGCTTCATCCCCCCACACTCCTATGACTGTCCCTGCCTCCACACTGGGGCTTGGTGACATCCACATGGAATTGTAACCCGGGTGCCCTGGACATAGGTGTGGACCTGACTGCCCAAGAGGGGCTGGCCCGGCCTTGGCTGAAATCTCTACATATGGATTCAGAAGCTAACAGGAGCAGCCCAGCCCCAGAAGGCACTGCCTGAGGAGGAACGCTCTCGGAAGAGGACCTGCGGGGCATACAGCCAGGCGCCTCCCTTCTCCAGACCTGGCCTATCCGACTGGCATTGAGTCCTGTGGTTTTCATCACACTGCACTGTGGGAAAGGCCCAGGGCTCTGGCAGATGGTTGTGAATTGTCTGTCGATCAAACGCTCTGGTCAGAAGCTCTGCTCTGAAACCCAGGCACGGCTCCACTGCCAAGACCAGCAAGAATTTGAAAAAGCAGAAGGCAGCCTTGCCTGCTGGCCAGGCCCAGGTAGGCGGGCTCCCGCTCTGCATGGGGAGTCCAGCGCTATTTATACCTGGACGAGTAATACTCCTCCTCCAGCTCATAGAGGTCGATGGAGATCTCGTCTCGCAGTGTGATGAGCTTCCGGTCGCACTCCTCCTGCAGTGCGCGCAGCTGCTGATTGCGCTGGTCGATGGCCTCATTCACTGAGGGGAAGTCATTGAGGATCAGGAACTGCTTGAGGTCGGACACCAGCTTCATCAAGGACTCGCCGGCTCGGACCTGTGGCCATCAGAACCAGGGCGGGCACAGGGTGAGGGGGTGACAGCGGCCCTGCCTGCAGGTGGCTGATGTGGGGCAAGGGATGGCCTCTCTGGGACCCTCAGCTTCTCATCTGCAAAGTGGGACTCTACCCCTGACCTCCACAAGTTCATTTGTGAGAATTAACTGAGCAAACTAGGATGTCAGTTCTGCAAGGCAGGCCCTCCCCTCCCTCAGCCTCTGGCTTCCACTCCTGCAGGACTGGCCTCCAGTCCAATCATGCAGGTGCACATTCTGCTCATGAAAAACTCAAACCCCACAGATAAAACTACGATCCCATTTTGCCTCCTGCCCTGGGGTAGGGGTAGCATGGCTGCCAGCTGGGTAGAGCTCCTGCGAGACCTTTTGCCATGCATTTTGAGCCCTGGACGTGCACCTGCGGGAATATCTGCTTGCTGTGTTTCTCCTGTGATCCGAAGGAATCCAATGGCGCCTACAGTTCCATTCAGCTGTTTGTCTTTTCACTCACAACTGACCTTAGGAACTCGTGAGTTAGCAGGAAGGGCTGCCCTCTTCCCGGCCACTGCACAGTTACAGGACAGGTATGGGCGGCTCTCTGCCCAGCCCTCCTCCGAGTGCCCTACGTGAGGACAGTCTCCTGAGAAACGATTTGCCCCCACCTCATTCTTTAAAGCTGCTGACTGGTGAAACCAAAGCATCTCTACATTTGCCTCCTTCTGCTCCTTCTCGGGGGAAGAAGAGCAGACCAGCCCCAGAACCCCCTACACGCCACCCAGGAAACCCCAGCCGGGACAGATGCTCCTGGAGCCCAGGCTGTGCCCTCCACCCTGGCCACTCACAATGTTGGCGGCTCGCACGTGCATCTCGTAATTGTCCTGTTCACCCTGAGTGGCCCGTGACACCTGCGTCTCGTCCTCAATCTGGGGGCAAACAAGAAAACCTAGAATCAACCCAGTCAAGGCATCAGCACCCCTGGCCCGGCCCAGCCCAGCTTATGGTAACTGTCATCTGCCCAGGATGCCCACACTATCCACAACCTGTCTGTGGTGCTGTCTACAGACCTGAGCGCTGTCAGCCAGACCTCTGGCAAGGTTCAGTTCCATCCTCTCCTGTTCTGGCCATGGGAGACAACAGGCACCTTGCTCAAGACAAATGGAGGCAACTCACACTGCTTACTGTGCTACATGCAGGGATGGGGGCTTATCTTGGACCAGTCTTTTTGGGCTGTGGGAGCCCTGTCTGGCAGGAACCCTTGTCACTTGCTTGGCATTTGGTAAACTGCTGGATGAGTGAAGGGATGATATATTTTTTTTTCAGCGACCATTTCCTGATCACTTCCCAGGTGCCACGCTGTGTCACGTACTTGACCACTATTAGCCCATGACATTTTCACAGAAGCCTGCCCTGCCACCCCTGGTTTATAGGTGGCCAAGCGAGGCTGGGACAGACTGGTGTGGTCAAGGAGTCTCAGATGGTGAACAGAGGGGCCAGGAGCCCAGCCAGTGCGTTCGGCTAACTTGGACAGGGCTTCCCAGCAGGTCTTGCAAGGGCTCAGCTCAGGGTGGGTGTCAGGTACCCTCAGTGGTTAAGACCTAGACTTTGTGGGTTCAAATCCTGGCTCAGCCAGTTATGAGCTGAGTCACCTTGGGCAAGTCACTAAGTCTCCTGGGCCTGGGTTTCCTCCTGAAATGAAGAGGACAACCGTGCCCACCTCACAGACTCCTCATGAAGATTCAGCAGAACAGGCACAGACAGCCTCACAACGTGGTTTGACACATGGCAAGCACTTAGTACATGCCAGCGTCCATACTTATCATCATTGCTTATGGAGCCTGCAGGTCTGCAGCAGCCAGGAAGGATCCAGCCCAATCTAGTGCAGCTGCAGCAGTCAGCAGGCTTGCAGGCCCCAGTGCTGACCACTCCACCTGCCTGGAGGGCCCCCCACTTCTCCCCTCAGTCTGCTTTTCTCCTGCTCACTGGCTCTGTGCCCAAAGTAAGTGTTTTACACAGGTAAACTCACCAGTCATCATAAGGACCCCACAAAGCAGGAGAAACTGAAGCACTAAAAAGTGAAATCTCCACCCAAACCCATACTGTTAGTAAGGGCTGGACATGGGTCCGCGGCAGTCCAGCCAGAGTCCCCTGCGCTGCCTTGCCAGGACGTGCCATTATTTGGTGTATCTACTGACCAGCTCCCTGTGCACTGGGTGCTTCCTGCCTGGAACACTATTCACTCACGCTGCTCAGCCCCTGGCCTCTCCTGTCTCCATCTCTTCCCAAACCCTGCTTCCCTTGGTGGTCCCCCCCACCCCCACCTTGGCGGTCTTGATGATCTCCGTGAAGTTATCCATGATGGACTTAATGTCATCCTTCAGCCGCTTGTTGTAGGACTGCAGCAGCGTCTCCTTGCTCTGGGGCAGGGCTCTCTGCTGGGCCATGGCCGAGCCTCAGGCAGCGCAGCGGGAAGACCTGGGACCTTAGAGTGCAGCACAGACCTCTGAGTGCAGGCAGAGTCAACCCAGGCACCCTCTATGCCCCAACCTTAGCAGAACACGCAGATTTCTGGGGATTCCCTTTCTGCCAAATAAAGTCAATCACTGAAACACAGATGAACTCAGTCCATCAGCAGGCACTGCAGGGGGTTCCAGGACTCTCCTCTGGCCCCGCCTTTGCCAGAGCAAGCTCATCCTGGAACTCCTGGCCAGCCCTCCAAGCCCTGTCCAGGGCTGCAGTCCAAACTTCATATCCAGGCCCACAGAGTGTCCCAGAGAGGCCTGCAAGCTCATCACCAGCCCCTGGCATAACTTCTTCGCGCGCCGCCACCCTCACCACGCCCTCCCATCCAAGGAGTCCTTCTGCACCGCCTACATCCACGCTTTTCTTCCATTCCCACTCCGGCTGCCCCGCTCCAGACCTCATCCCTGCACTGCGGCCCAGCTCCCTTCAGTCTCTGCGCGGCAGAGAAGAGGTCCTAAAAAGTGGTCATTCCGGCCGGGCGCGGTGGCTCACGCCTGTAATCCCAGCACGGGAGGCCAAGGCAGGGATCACCTGAGGTGAGGAGTTTGAGACTAGCCTGACCAACATAGTGAAACCCCGTCTCTACTGAAAATACAAAAATTAGCGGGGAGTGGTGGTGGGCGCCCGTAGTCCCAGCTACTCGGGAGGCTAAGGCAGGAGAACCGCTTGAACCCGGGAAGCACAGGTTGCAGTGAGCCGAGACCACGCCACTGCACTCCAGCCTGGGCCAACAGGGGGAGACTACGTCTCAAAAAAAAAAAGGGGGGGTGGGGTCATTCCACTCCCTCGCTTAACATCCCTCATGGCTCCTCCACCGGGACAAGGGGCTCAAGCCCCGCGCGCCTCTCGGCCTCTGCCGTAAGCCGCACTGGACAGCCTCGGCGCTGGACCTGCCTGGCCTTCGGGCCGGGCCTCTGCGCGCGGTGTTCAGGGAGGGTCCGGGCCCCCTAGGTTCGCGGCCTGGCGCACGGCCGAGCGGACTCCTGGAAGCACTCGCGTTGTTTGTGCCCATTTTTGACGGGGTGGGGGAATTAAGTCACACGTAGGAAAGTGGATCCCCGACCTCTGCGCCTACGCACCCACACACCCCCCACTACCTCCATCCCCACTCCCCACCACACCCTCATACCCACCCCAGCGCCCGCGCACCAGACGCCGCGTCTGCCGGGTCGGCCTGGGGCGGGGTGGACAAGTGCCTCTGGGACCCGCACTTTCCCGCGTCTCTCCCCCGGCCGGGCCCGCCCGCCGCAGCGTCTCTTCCCCGCCGCGCCGCAGCCTCTCGGCCCCGCCTCGATTTTTACATTTATAGGAGTGCTGTTGCTTTAAATCTGAAATCCCGTGCCGGTATCAACTCTCGCGATCTCCAAGGCCGCATACATATTACCCACAATTCCCTTTTCTTTCTCTCTCCTCCCGCCGCCCAAGATGGTGAGTGAGTCCTATTTCCGTGCCACTATAGCCAGGTCTCTGGTGTATCCGCTGCCATCCTCCTCCAGGCGCGACCACGGAGGGCCTCCTGCTCCGCCTGGCGCCAGGAGAGCCCTGCCCGGTGTGGCGCGGAGACATCGAGATGGACTAGAGCCCCGGGCGGCCGGGAGCGGGATGCGTTGATCCCGGTGTTGCTGGGCTGGGGGAGGAGGGCCTGGAGCGCCGCAATGCGCGGTTCGGAGTGGACGGGGCCGAGGCGCCCGGAGCCTTAGCATCTCCTGGGCTTCCTGGGGGCCGCTCCAGAGGTCTTGAGTGACGAGTTCTGAGCCCGCCCTGTTGCTTCTAGAACCTGCGGGGCCGCGATCCAGAGGGATCATGAGTTCGGGGCGTCTCCTGGGTTGGCGACGCGGAGAGAGCGTGGCCTCGGGCTTAGCCGGGCTCCGGCCGCTCGGGGTTCCTGGGGCTGCGTGCTCGTGCTGATGTGAGACACTCCTGTCGAGGGGTGGTGTTGGGGGGCTACAGAACGCTGCTCGCCGGTCTCGTTCAGGCAGGGGCTGTCGGCGCCCCTTGTTTTGGAGGCGCCAGCCTGAGACCTACCCCGGACAAAGCGAATGGAGGCGGCGGTTTAACTGACGTTTTCTTTCTGCCCAGCCGAAAGGAAAGAAGGCCAAGGGAAAGAAGGTGGCTCCGGCCCCTGCTGTCGTGAAAAAGCAGGAGGCCAAGAAAGTGGTGAATCCCCTGTTTGAGAAAAGACCTAAGAATTTTGGCATTGGTGAGTAACGGCAGAATGAAAACTGTTTTCCCAAGGGAAAATGGTAATTGGGTTGTGTCGTATTTTGTAGGTTTTAGTGGGTGTAAAGTGGTCGCAGTCCTTAACCCGTGTCTCTTAGAGACGGGGGTAATGATGATACATGCTCCGTGCTTTCATTGGGAGTTGCTGAGTGAGCATTCAGCTCAATAGGGTAGTGACCTTGGATTCAGCTTAGCCATCCGGAAACAAGTACAGTAGCACTGTCACGGCGAGGCACTAGAACAACAATTCTGCTGTACTTGGTGGCGCCTTGGCTTGTTAGATGAGGAAAAGCATCGTGCTCTCGGGTTCTCAGGTGTTTGTGTGCAGATGATGTAAAAGAATATTTGCTATCTGAAAAATGGTGATGACGTTTTAAACCACCAAGATCGCTGATGCACCAACGCCCTTCTTGGTGGCCCCAGACGTGAACTTGACATGGGATTTGAACCTCTCTCGATGTCACCCTTTATTTCTCAGGACAGGACATCCAGCCCAAAAGAGACCTCACCCGCTTTGTGAAATGGCCTCGCTATATCAGGTTGCAGCGGCAGAGAGCCATCCTCTATAAGCGGCTGAAAGTGCCTCCTGCTATTAACCAGTTCACCCAGGCCCTGGACCGCCAAACAGGTGAGGTTCTGTGGCGTGGAAAGAGTTTCTCAGGCAAGGATTCCTTATTTCATCCAGAACATGAGGGTGGATGGCCTTAGGTTTCTTGAACTGCATCTGTCATTACATTATAGTCAGCATATAGCAGGACAGTGGTCTAGCATTTGTATTAAGTGACAAGGATTAGAACCTTGACTGTAAGCCTAAACTGAAGAGTGTTTTTCCAGCTACTCAGCTGCTTAAGCTGGCCCACAAGTACAGACCAGAGACAAAGCAAGAGAAGAAGCAGAGGCTGTTGGCCCGGGCCGAGAAGAAAGCTGCTGGCAAAGGGGATGTCCCCACTAAGAGACCACCTGTCCTTCGAGCAGGTGAGTAGGCCCCAACTTAGGGTGAACACTGGGGGCAGGCTGTTGCAGTGATGTAGAATTTCTTCGCCTGAAATCACTGTGAAGAGTAAAACCGAGCTTTTTAACACTGAGTCAACAGCTGAGCCCAGCAGCTTCTTGTGACGGGAGCAGGCCCTGTGGTTGCTCACAAAGTGGTTGTGTGTTCTAGGAGTTAACACCGTCACCACCTTGGTGGAGAACAAGAAGGCTCAGCTGGTGGTGATTGCACATGACGTGGATCCCATCGAGGTGCGTTTGCCTGTTGACTGCTAACCCAAGGGCTTCTGTGTCAGTATTAGGAAGAGAGAGCAGGCCTAATGCCAAGTCAGTGGTGGGACTGAAGTGGGTGAGGACAGTACTGACACAGATCCAGCACATGCATGGCTCTTGCAATGATGTGAATCTCTCCCTGAATTCAACCTTGAAGTGCAAATCCATGAGCTTTTTAACCCTGAGCAATTGCCACCAAGCGAACTCTGAAATTTACTGCTTTTGGTCAAAATACACTCTTCAGCTAATGCTTTCTTCCAGCTGGTTGTCTTCTTGCCTGCCCTGTGTCGTAAAATGGGGGTCCCTTACTGCATTATCAAGGGGAAGGCCAGACTGGGCCGTCTAGTCCACAGGAAGACCTGCACCACTGTCGCCTTCACACAGGTGAACTCGTAAGTACATAGCCTGGCCCCAAACCTCCCCTAGCTCATTTAATGCATGCCTCACAGTTGTTTCCTTTTGCCTTAAAGGCCAATCTTTTAGTTTAAGAAATACATTTGCCGGATGCAGTGGCTCACACCTGTAATCCCAGCACTTTGGGAGGCCGAGGTGGGTGGATCACGAGGTCAGGAGATCGAGACCATCCTAACACGATGAAACCCCATCTCTACTAAAAAATACAAAAAAAATTAGCCAGGCGTGGTGGCCGGCACCTGTAGTCCCAGCTGCTGAGGCAGGAGAATGGCATGAACCCTGGAGGCGGAGCTTGCAGTGAGCCGAGATTGAGCCACTGCACTCCAGCCTGGGCAAAAGAGCGAGACTCTGTCTCAAAAAAAAAAAAAATGTATTTGAACTTTTGCCAATGATGGTTAAGAATTTCTTCACCTGAATAAACCATGTGGTCAACATTGCATCTGAGGCAAAAGATTGTTTTGAGCTAAAACTGAAGATATTTCTGCATTCTAAAAGGGAAACTAAGACCAAAAAAAAGCCCCACTTTTGTTTTCCCTCCTGCCTTTTAGGGAAGACAAAGGCGCTTTGGCTAAGCTGGTGGAAGCTATCAGGACCAATTACAACGACAGATACGATGAGGTAAGAGCTTTACAGAAAATATTGTCATGCACAAATCATTTTACCAAGTAACTGGCTGGCTTATGAGAAGTTCTGACGATTAGCTTGTAACAGTCCAACAGAATAACGCAACTGATAACCTTGAAAATATCAGAAAACAAGTCTGACCGCCTCTTTCTGTCTTTTCAGATCCGCCGTCACTGGGGCGGCAATGTCCTGGGTCCCAAGTCTGTGGCTCGTATCGCCAAGCTCGAAAAGGCAAAGGCTAAAGAACTTGCCACTAAGCTGGGTTAAACGTACACTGTTGAGTTTTCTGTACATAAAAATAATTAAAATACAAATTTTCCTTCAGCCAGCGTCTGTTGAGTATCTTCGGTTGAATCTTATTTGGGGCTAAGAAGTACCCTTTTTTTGAGATAGCCTCACTCTGTTGCCCAGGCTGGAGTTGCAGTGGTGTGATCTCACAGCAACCTTCGCCTCCCAGGTTCAGGATATTCTGGTGCCTCAGCATCCCAGGTGGCTGGCTGATTCATGTTAGCCAGGCTGGTCTCAGCTCTTGACTTCAAGTGAGCCACTGCACCTGGTCCTTCCCGCCCTTATATATTCTTACATCAGGCATTTTGTTTCCTAGAGATGTAACTTGCGTGTCAAGTTTTGGGAAAACCAAGCCAGGATTTTATTAACCAGTCATGAGCTCATTTAAGGTAGAAGGCCAGAACTTTATACTAGCAGCACATGATCCAGCATAAAGGCAGTCTTTTTACTTCATTATTCAGGGACAGGGCTTTAGCAGCTGATCTGTCACACACCAGGTGTCCCACGTAGGAATTTCTTAAACCACAGGTATGATGTAGCTGCAGAGAGTCCATACCTTGGGGTTGAAAGAAAGCTGGCATTAGCAGGCTGCTGGGCTGAAGGGGAGGGAGCCAGAGGGTCGCTGGGGACTCACCAGGTCACGATGTACTGCAGATGCTCGTTCCTCAGAGTAACTCTGGTTTGCCCTCCAATGGGTCCTCCAGGGACTGTGCTCTCTGCAGAGACAGCAGACTTGAAGTCCACCCTCTGCTGCCTGCCAGCCTCTGCACTACTTCCTAGTGGTTGTCATTTTTGTGTGGCCAGTTGGAAGTCCTGTATGGCCTTTACCTTGGGTAACCATCCCCAGCCTTGTCTGCTCAGTACTTGCCGAGGTTACTCTTTGCTGAGTTGCTGCCCCCCCCCCCCCATATACACACATGCGAGAACATAAGCCATGGCAGTGACTGGGCAATGAGAGTTAGGAGGAAGGACAGTTATTCACAAAAGCTACTTATTCTGGGGTGGGCTGGTCACAACGTACGGAAGTTGGCGTCAATGAAGATGGGCTCTGCGCCTGTGATTCTGGCCATAGCTTCCAGGTCCCGGTAATACCAGTGGTTCCTTTCTGGATTGTTCTCGGGGACAAAAGGTTGCCTGGTTTCTGTCAGCCTCACCATCCCAATGAGGTCCACTTCTCCCTCAATCTATAAAGGAAGGCGTGAGACTGCACAGAGCCTGGCGGACTCCCAGAGCCTTCTCTAAAGTAGGAAGAGTCCATGTCCCTTACCTGGCCTTTCTGCCGGGTTTCAGGATTCACTTTCTTCCTGGGAACGAACCCTCTATTAACCAGGATGGTGGTTCTAGGGTAATGAAAGTACTATGTCAGGTGGGGAGGGTTTTTGAATAAACACAGTCACTCAGGCACCCATAGGAACAACTAGAGCACCAAGGAAGGCTTTTAAAACAGGACTGGCTCAGGGGAGCCCTGGCAATGCCACACAGGCAGTCTTCCTCTCTTGAGGCCCCTTCGTGGTCAGTAAAAGCCTCCCTGAAAAATGCGGCTTTCCCCTTCTATCTCTGCATCTTGTGGTCTACCCACTACAGTGTGCAACTGGTGAGCAACACTGCCATCCAAGAGTAGACCCCACACCTCTCCCCTGAACTGTGGCAGTGGCTGTCTCCAATCCCTCATAACCAGGGCAGCCGTGAGGAACAACCCTGTCACCCCAGCCTGCTGGAGATGAGCATTTGGGCCCTATCCCAGGCGTAAAACAGAAACCCACGGGTTAACAAGAGCCCCAGGTATTTTCATTTGTACGTGAATCCTCCAGTTCCCCAGTTAATCACACAGGTGCTCCTGTACCTATCATTTGCTTTGCCTGAAATGTTCTTCCCATCTCTTAACGCCCCCTAGGGAACCATCCCTGCCTCCACTCCCTCAAGGTAGAGCTGAGGTCCTCTCTCTTGAATTCCTCTCAACTGGCCTCTCTTCATAGTCCGCTATCATCTAATGTGTGGGCAACTGGACAGTTCTCCAGAGGAGGGGCCCTTGTTTCACGAATCCCTCCTTTCCCTTCAGAGGTCAACATATAGAAATTACCCAGTCATAAATGAGCCAGCTGAGAAGGTTAAGTCAATGTCACAATTAGGGACTTAAACGATGCAAGGAATTGAATCTTCTGGGTACCTTGGGTTCCTCAGGGTCTTACCAAGGTTAGGGATTGTGAAAGAAATAGTGATGTAAATTAGTATACCCCGACTGCCTCTGCCAGGACAGCCAGCTCCCACATACCCTACTCACCCCAGGTCAGTGCAGTGGAAGGGAGTGACCACATAGGCCCCACTCTGAGTTGAGGAGGAGATGCGGCCGGCCTCCCAGGCCTCCCGGGCAGGGTCCACCATGGTCCGGGGCATCATATACAGCTCCTTGGAGTGGTCAAAGCACCCCTTGACCTTCACTGGCCTATACTCCATATTTTTCAGTTCCATTGGGCTGCATTGAGATAAGAACAGTGGCCGAGCAAGGTTTGGCTGGAAAACGAATCCCCTAATGAGGGTGGCAGACTACACAGCCCACCAGGGCCAGACAAGTAAAGGAGAAAGGCAAAGGGCATGCTCTCTAAAGGGGAAGTGGCCCTCATGCCATGTGGGAATGGGGATCTGCACTGCCAGAGTCCAGCTTTACAAGAGAAGCTAAAAATCTGGACTCCTCAATGAATATGTGAAATTTTAAAAAAATATGTGGGCCAAAATCCCACCTGCAAGCCAAATCTGGCATACTGTTTGCTACCCTGAATGGCAAATGTGGTTAAATATACCTGTCTCTGTAGGGCATATTCTAGGGAGAGAGCAGACAAATCATTTAGGGCACTTTTTCAAAAGACCACCCTCCCAGTGAGACCTACATTATCTGTCCTCAGCCACAGAGCCTTGGGCCCTGTGGAGAATAAGTTCACTACACCTGAAAAAAGGGTGACACCCAGGATGCAAAGTAAGACTTTCCTCCATATGTCAGGAGGTGGCCTCAGGTAGCTTCACAAGGGCAGTCACGTGTCAAGAGCAAGCCCAACAGGATGACTGATCATGAGAGCTCCACCTGAGGTCAAGGCAGTGACTAAAAGTCCCGCCAAAAGGGGCAGGCTGGCCAGCAGAAGCCAGGGCTCTGCTGTTGAACTCAAGTGAGACTGGCCCTGGGGGGCAGCCACATACTCACTCTGCTGGCAGAGGGACAGGCTCAGCCAGAACTCGAGACTCCAACTCTGCAATCAGGTTCAGCTTCCACTTCCGACGTTGGACCTGCAGTGACAGAGCATAAGCCCAAGCAGATGGCAGCAGGGTCAAGGGCCCAGAGTTATGCACACCAGATGCCAGTCTTTACCTGCCATGTCCCCAAGCCAAAGGCAGTCACAGGGATGAGGAGCAGGACCCACTGAAGAAAGGAGTCATCTTCCGCTTTTGTGGCAGATGCTTCTGCTGCAGAACTGCCACATCTCCTTGGCCTCCAGGCCACCCCTGGAGAAAGTTTCACAACACTGACATGGGGCCAGGAGCCCTTGAACAGATACCTGGAGCAGCCAGTTCCAAGATAGACTCCAGTACTACCAATCAAAACCTGCTTCCTAGAGCCAACTAGCAGCACCTGTATCCAGCCCAGCTCCTAACCCGGTGCCCGGGACATGGCACACACTGAGTTATGTTTGCCAACTGAGTGAGATCTAGGGCTCAGTGCTGGCTTGGCCACCAACCATGACCCTGGGTAACTCATGCCTTTTTACTCAAGAATATAGATGTATTCCACTGCACTAAGATGCACCATTCATCCATTCAAAATGCATTTAATAAACAGCTACAGTTGGCCGGGCGTGGTGGCTCACGCCCATAATCCCAGCACTTTGGGAGGCCAAGGCGGGCAGATCACAAGGTCAGGAGTTTGAGACCAGCCTGACCAATATGGGAAAACCCCGTCTCTACTAAAAATACAAAAATCAGCCTGGCATGGTGGCACATGCCTGTAATCCCAACTACTCGGGAGGCTGAGGCAGGAAAATCGCTTGAACCCGGGAGGAGGTGGTTGCCGTGAGCAGATTGTTCCACTGCACTCCAGCCTGGGCAATTAGAGCGAACTGTCTCAAAAAATAAAAAACAAAAAATAAGCAGCTACAGTTACTAAGTAGCTTACCCAGGCACTAGTGGTTATTGTGTTATGTAGAGAAACATATCAACTCAGAGTAATGGCTCACAGAGCTCTCTTAACAGCTTTCCATTTTTACAACTCATCGTAAATGTTAAGATGGAAGAATGTACACAGAAGGTGCCTTTAAGCTCTCAGAGGGTGAGTCCCATCCGCTGAAAAGCACCAGCGACCTTGCGGATACTATTAAAAAAAAAAAAAAAAAAAAAGGACGGGCGCGGTGGCTCACGCCTGTAATCCCAGCACTTTGGGAGGCCGAGGCGGGCGGATCACGAGGTCAGGAGATCGAGACCATCCTGACTAACACGGTGAAACCCCGTCTCTACTAAAAATACACACACAAAAAATTAACTGGGTGTGGTGACGGGCGCCTGTAGTTCCAGCGACTCGGGAGGCTGAGGCAGGAGAATGGCGTGAACCTGGGAGGCGGAGCTTGCAGTGAGCCGGGATAGCTCCACTGCACTCTAGCCTGGGCAACAGCGCGAGACTCCATCTCAAAAAAAAAAAAAAAAAAAAAAGGGCAGGTTTGCGGCAGGCTTGCACAGCACTCTACACATGGCAAAATAACTTGTGCTGCACACCGAGAGAAACACGTAAGCCGCAGTGTTTAGATGCGCTTTACTTTCAGAGTCCTGGGCTTTCAGCCTGGGCTGGCCACCCATTAGCTGGATGTGACGTTAGGAAGTAATTCTCGAGCCTTCTCTGTAACACAGGAACGACCAAGGAGCTACCCCTCGCGTTGTTGTGAGGACAGAGCGCTCGCTACATGCCCGGCACACGACCACAGTTCCACTGAAAGCATTTTAAGATGGAACTTGTCACTCCCAGGGAACCTCCGCTCAGCCGGCAGTTGGCTCATTTCAATCCCCACGACACTCCTTCAAAGCGCAGGGCAGACAGCAGGTGGCTCTGCCCAGGCGCCTAGATCACCGCCCGGCCTGCGGCCCTCACCTGGGCGCGGGGACACCCCGAGGACGCTCCTCCAGGCGGCGCTGGCAGGGGCCTGCGGACACGGACGGGCGGGCTGAGCTCCGGGACCCCTCCCCTCGCCCCGTACCGCCCTCTCGTCCCCGGCGCCCCGCGCTCACCCGTCCCAGCCCCGCCGCCCGCTGCCCCAGCTGCATCGCAGCCACCGCCGCCATCGCACCCGGCCCCGCGGGCTCTTCCGGGACGCAGGAGGCATCTGCTTCCGGGTCGCCGCCGAGTCCCGCCCAGAGCCCCGCTCCCGGCCCCACGTTCTGGGAGCTGCTTCCGCCGGGGTGGTCTGCGGGCGCCTAGGCCATGAGCGAGTTGCCGGCCGACGTGCAGGCCTTCCTGCGCGAGCACCCGAGCCTGCGGCTCCAGCCGGACGCCCGCAAGGTTCGCGGCGCGGGAGGGGAATGGAGTGGTGAAGAAGGGCGCAGTTGGGATGAGGGGCTGAGGGGAGGGCAGGAGAAAGGACGCGGCGAGGTCAGGGGAGGGGAGGGAAGGGGGCGCGGCAGGAGGGGGCACCGGCCCTCCTGACCGCCTGCCCATGCGTCAGCAGGTGAGGTGCATCTTGACTGGTCATGAGCTGCCCTGCCGCCTGCCGGAGCTCCAGGTGTACACCCGCGGCAAAAAGTACCAGCGGCTGGTGCGCGCCTCCCCGGCCTTCGACTTTGCAGAGTTCGAGCCGCACATCGTGCCCAGCACCAAGAACCCGTAGGTGGTCCGCGGCGGCGTGGGGAGGCCCAGGGCAATTAGGACAGCCCCTCCGCTGGTGCCCCCCGGTGCCTGAACCCCCTCTAGGGGAGGTTCCCGGGAGGGCTCGGCTGAGGACAGGTCCTGGGTGGTAAACCCCAAAGTTCCCTCCTCCTGAGGACTCCGCCAGTGCTGCAGCTCCCACTCTTTCAGAGTTGGGAGCCCTGGGATTCAGGTGGGCGCCCGGGTGCTGGAGTCACCTGGAAACCTGGCGAGGCCTCTCGGTGAGCTCGTTTGCTTTTCGGTAAACCTGAGGTTTGTCTTGTGGGGTGTGGCTGCTTCACAGAGGAGTAGAGGCTTGTGCTTTGTCACCTGAGGTTGTGAACAGCGTTGGGTTCTCCTGTTGACCCCAGAAGGGATCTTTGATTTACCTGGGAACTAGGGTTGGTAATAATCCTCAAAACAGAGATGGGATCTTTCCATTCATTGAGCACTTGGCCAGGTGGAGTCGTCCTCTTGCGTGAACTCATCTTGGAGCAGTCAGCGAGGCTGCCATGCCTACTTTTCCGGTAAACATTAAGAGGCTGCAGTTGGCCTAGGTCAGCGGTTCCCTGCCCAGCTTCAGAGTGGAATTGCTCCGGGAGCCTTTAAAAGCCCTATGCCCAAGCCGCATGGTACACCGTCCCCGGTAGACCGTCCAGGGATGAGTCCAAGACACAGCCACCAGTCTGAATCCTTGCTGTGAACTATCCCTACAAACTTGGTTTCTCTGCTCTGTAGGCACCAGTTGTTCTGCAAACTCACTCTGCGGCACATCAACAAGTGCCCAGAACACGTGCTGAGGCACACCCAGGGCCGGCGGTACCAGCGAGCTCTGTGTAAATGTAAGTCCCAGTAAACCCCCATCAGTGCATCGCCATCTGAGTGCATGCTCGCCCTGCCCCAAATGGAGCGTGCTTGAAGGCAGGTCATCCTTCAGCAATCCGTGTTGATGCACCATGCCTGTTTTTGGCACAATGAAGAGAGGGATGATGGCCCCTGACCCCACAGCTTCTAGTGCAGGCAGGCGCAGAGCCAGAAGCAGGCTTGGGAGGGAGTGAGTGCACGTGGCGATGCAAAGTGTGGAAGAAACCTGGCGAGGGATGTGGGGTGGGCTTGCGGAGACAGTACGGCTGGGGAGGCTTGCTGAGGGATTCGCTCGAGGCTGAGGCTGGAGGGATGTGGTAGCAGTGGGGTCAGGGGGAACAGCACCCCAGGGAGAAGCCAGGGTCCATGGATGTCTGAGGCAAAAATGTGTTAGCTGAGGTAGGCTCCAAAGGCTGGGCTAGTGTGCACAGCAGGGATGGCCCGGAGGCCAGGCCAGGAGCGCTGCAGTGGGTGTGCGGAGAGGGCTGGCCGGGGCTGCATGGACAGTGTGCATGGTTGAGAAGGGAGGGCCCCTTGACTGTAGCCATCCAGGAAAAGACGGTGGGTTTTGGGGGAAGAATTCAGAGTCCCTTTGAAGGTTTTAAGCTTGAGCTGTATTAGGAAAGGTGTGTATTAGGGAAGTATCGGGCTTTTGAAACAGGGACACCCATGCTGAGAGCACCCAGCGAGAGTTTAGAGAAGGGAGAGAGGACTGGTCCTGAGCCTCAGCAAGAGGATGGAAGTCCTCCCGTGTTACTGAAGGGAAGATGAGGACAGACAAATGATGTATTTGATAATGTGGAGGCCCCTGGCAACCTTGGTGTGGCACCCGAAGTTTGGCAGGGACACCTGGCTGGAGTGGAGCGTAGGCTGCAGCCCATGAGGGCAGTGTCCGGCCTTAGGCACGTGCTGGGTTACCAGAAGGTCTTTCTGGAGTCTAGCTAAGGAGGGAAATGGACAGAGGCTGGAGCAGACAGATTCAGGTTGGCTTATGGATGGGAAGATGCGTCCACAGGCTTTTGATGAGTCTTTGGAGAGGCGGTCCAGCCCTCCCAAGCATGAGCGTGGATTGAGAAGGCAGGACTAGGGTTTGTCAGGTAGAAGGCAGGCACCTTGCAGAGGCCTTGCAGGCACGAGGGCTCCCAGCCTGGGGCTTGGACTTTTTCCAGCTAGTATGTTAGCTGTCAAGGGGTGGGCAGGAAGGTTCTAACTGCAGGCGGCCACGGGGTTCCCATGAAGAGTGGTTATGATGATGGACCGTGGAGCTGAGACGGGACTGGGGTGCTGAGGTCCCTACAAGGCAGTGGTCCAGAGAAGTCCGAACGTGGCTGTGAGGGGGCTCTGCCTTCAAGTTCTGGTGGTGACAAGGCTGCTGCGTGGCCATGGGGGTGGGTGGCAGAGACAAGGAGGGAAAGAGCCCTGGAGATGGGCCACCACATCAACAGCTAGGGCCCAGCAGGGCTCGTGCAGCCCACGAGGGATGATGATGGGAGCTGCGCTGGACTGGAGGGCAAGCCCCAGCAGACCCTCTAATATACGAGGGAACAACCGTGGTGATTCCAGTGAGGTCCTTCCATGGAAGCCTTGTCCCAACTCCCCTCTCACCCACTAAGGGGCAGCAAAGGCCAGGCAGCCAACCTCCGCCCATGTGCTGAGGGAGGGCTTCAGGCTGCTGGGGAGAGGGTGGCATCACTGCCAGCCCACGCTGCCTTTGAGAGGCCATGCCAACCTAACTGGGGCATAGTTGGCCTTGGGCCTCCTCAGTGCCCTCCTAGTCATGGCTTCCTAGGCTTGGCTGGATCCGGGATGAGTGGTCAAGGCCCAGTAGACCTGTACCATCTTCTTGCCTCCTGGTTGCAGCCCTGCCCCACTGCCCTCCCTGCACGCCTGGTAGGAACAGAGCTGAGGCGCCCAGCAGCTGCTTTGGTTTTTGTCCAGGGCAGTGGGGCTGTGGGGCCCTGGCCGAGTGCAGGCCCCATGGGTTAGCTGTGACTCAGAGGACTGTGGGGGGTGTGGAGGTGCCCAGCGTGTGCTGGCTTATCTCCCAGATGAAGAATGTCAGAAGCAAGGGGTGGAGTACGTCCCTGCCTGCCTGGTGCACCGGAGGAGGAAGAGGGAGGACCAGATGGACGGTGACGGGCCTAGCCCGCGGGAAGCCTTCTGGGAGCCCACATCCAGTGATGAAGGGGGAGCTCCAAGT
Source organism: Theropithecus gelada (assembly GCF_003255815.1). NCBI lineage: Eukaryota > Metazoa > Chordata > Mammalia > Primates > Cercopithecidae > Theropithecus > Theropithecus gelada. The sequence goes on along the minus strand of NC_037683.1, from coordinate 5,019,857 downwards.
GACGACAGCATGACAGACCTGTACCCACGTAAGCGGAACGACCCCTGCCTCTCCCTGACCCTCTCCTGTCAGCAGGGAGCAGACTGTGGTGCGGCGTCCCCTGCAAAGAAGGTGGTGAACTCAGCCTAAAATAACCGTCAGCCAATCCCTGTGTTCCTCCTAGCTGAGCTATTCACCAGAAAGGACCTTGGAAGCACAGAGGACGCGGATGGCACTGATGACTTTTTGACAGACGAACAGGATGAGAAGGCAAAGCCCCCAAGAGAGAAGGTCACTGATGAGGGCAGGAGAGAGACAGCCATGTACCGAGGACTGGTCCAGAAGCGCGGGAAGGTGAGCTGTCACTTCTACTCTGTTAGTGTGGCAGTCAGTGGCTTTCTCTAGTGATGGTTTTCCATTTGTTTAAAAAAAGAAAACGGCCGGGCGCGGTGGCTCAAGCCTGTAATCCCGGCACTTTGGGAGGCCGAGACGGGCGGATCACAAGGTCAGAAGATCGAGACCATCCTGGCTCACATAGTGAAACCCCGTCCCTACGAAAAATTACAAAAAACTAGCCAGGCGCGGTGGCGGGCGCCTGTAGTCCCAGCTACTCGGGAGGCTGAGGCAGGAGAATGGCGTAAACCCGGGAGGTGGAGCTTGCAGTGAGCCGAGATCCGGCCATTGCACTCCAGCCTGGGCGACAGAACAAGACTCCGTCTCAAAAAAAAAAAAAAGAAAAGAAAACAACCTTTTTCACAAGTGAAATCCCAAGCCAACAACACACAAGGACCATAGAAGCCGAGGCCGCTGGCTGGCGGAAGGCCATGAGTGGCTGCCATTGCTTCCCAGCCAGCCCCTTGTGGAAGCCAGGCTCCATGGACCATGGTCGAGACCAGTGGTTTGTGAGGACACCCTCCCACCTCAGACTATGAGCTGTGGCTTGTTTGTCCTTACCTCTGGGCACAGGGACCTGATTACTAGCCACCACCTTTGCCTTTGCCATCAGGGCAGGAGTAGAGACTTCCCCACCTTTGGTAGATAAGCAGGACCAAGGCTAGAAGAGGTCAAGGTCCTAATTAGCGTGTGGCATTGCACCATGCTCCTCTAAGGCCCTGCTGAGCGCAGTCTAATCCTGCAGCTGTTAAGGAAACGGGGGCGGAGAAAGCCTCTGTGGGTATTTGACACCAACACCTCCGAGGCTGTACGGGTGGGGAAAGCCCTGCACTCCAGGGCCCCCTTCTCCATGGGATCAGAAGGGCTCAGTAATCAGAATTCTGTTTATCCCACAGAAGCAGTTGGGCTCGTTGAAAAAGAAGTTCAAGAGTCATCACTGCAAACCCAAGAGCTTCAGCTCCTGTAAACAGCCAGGTTAATAAAAGCCCATGCCGTGAAGTTTCGAGAAAGCCTTCAGATATTTCTCCCGCTCCTCATCAAGCCACATGTCCTCTGAATGATTGGCTGTCCCCATGTCTTCTCTTCCCACTTATCCTTGTCTCGTGACATCTGTTGCCCTCTAAGGCAGGGCTGAGGGAGTCTGTCCCCCACACCCAGAAAGCAGGAGGGACTCTGAGGGACTAATTCTCTCTGGACATGGCTTCTGAGTGGTCTTCAGAGAAGCCTGGAGAAGCAACCTCACCCACTGGCATCCTGAGGGGAGCCCCACTCAGGTTGGGCAACACTGTAGGATCACACTGCATACAACAAATGCCATTATTTATTTTGATGTGTTTCCAAAAATCAAAAATGTTTTCAAACACAACTAAGATATAAAATACAGCATAAAATGAGATTTAGATCTGTTTCCCACATAAAGCAAAAAAATCTTAGAAACTGTTTTGCCAAAACCAATTGGTAGATCCCACTTACCCTCTCCTCCCTGCAAAGGCATCTTCCCCAATCAGGCCCTAGCCCACCCAGGACCAGGAGAAACAGGAACACCCACTAGGACGGAGGCGCTGCTGGTGCAGGACTGGTGCTGACTGCTCACGTGGCCTCCTTTGGTCCACCCTACTTTCCACCAACCAGCCAACCAACCTTGACCACAGAGAAACCCTGACTTGGCCAAGGTCATTTGATGGGGCTGGCATACGGCACTAATGGGGAGCAGGGTGTGGACCAAGAGACAGCCCTGGTGAGGTTGAAACAGTGAGAAGCCAGTCTTCGTGCAGTGAGCACTTGAATGATCACAGGAGGAAAGAACCCATGTCCTGAAGCCGTTGCTTGATCTTACCAATATTAGGGGGTAAGGAAGTAGGCCACCAGGGGAAGATTTGCAAACACGTTGGGACTAGCTCGGCTGTGTTAAAATGGTGCCCCTCCTCAGGGTAGGTGACTTCCAAAAGCACTTACGAGCAGAAACCTGCCTCACCGCTGCCCTGCAGAGCCAACGGACGAGAGGCCAAGCTGGAGGCAGGCTGGGGGCTGGGACGCAGCAGCGCTGGAGACAGGTCTAGGGGCCAGAGAGGTGTTCGACCACTCTTGTGGCATTTACTATGGTGCAGACGACAGGGAGCAACAAGCAGTTAAACCCCCCAAAAAGAGAAACACAGTATAAGGCAGTGTTAGAAAACTTTAAATACAGGATTAAGATCAAATCGGTAAGGCATCACAAATTGTAAAAAGGAATTTTGGCTGCATTCGGCATAGCAAACGGACAATCTGAGTGAGCAACAGCCTCAGGAAAGTGGCGTGTCGGGCTGCCCACAGGGCGAGTGCAGCTGGGAAAGGAGGATGCTGCTCAGCCAGGGTGGCCTGCGCTTTCGAGACCTTGCTCAGAAAAGGCCCCATGTGAGGTAACTGGATTGAGTCCGTGGGTCTCCAGTGCTGGGAGCTCCCGCCACACCCCCTGGCCACAGCGGCTGCAGCTCCCCAAGCTGGTCTGAGGAGCAGCTGGCCAGGCTGGCTTGCGGGGTGCTGCTGCTGGGGCCACCCCGTGTGTAGTCTCACTAGCCCTCCCCACTGCCAGCTCTGAGGCCAGCAGCACCCAGACCAGCAGCTTCCCCAAGGACTCCTTTGCCCCTCGGCCTTGCCTCAAGCTACTAAAACTCCCAGGGTGTTACCCAATAAAACACTTGGCACCAATCCAAGCTGATTTTCTGACCAATGACTTTTATCATAAACAGCAGCTTCCACCACCCCTTTAATACTGCATCATTCTTTGGGTGTCCCTAAATGTTTTCACTGTTCCTATAAAATACTACAATACGGGGCAGAAACAACATTGAAGCCACTGGTGTGATTTTACACCAGGGAGGTTTAACCGCTTTGAGGTCTGGCTGAACCACCCAACATCATTTAGTAGTTTTCGCTAAAAACGTAAACTTAAAACTAAGAGGGAGGGTGCTCTGAATGGTGATACCAATGTGTCTGCTCACAGCACAGCCTGAAGGCCCTCCTGCACCTCCACAAAACAAACTCAAAAATAGGACTGAGATGCCACAGCCAAGTGGGCTGTTCACTCCAAAGCCTTGGCATGGGGGAGGCCTCCAACTGCCAGGCTGGCCAGCACTGAAGGGTCAAACGCCAGACTGTGGCTCCAGAGCAGACCGAGCCATGAATTCTCAGGTGTCTCTGCAAATAAAGTTCTCAAAACATCTGTGCCTTTACCAAGGGAGGGGAAGGGAAGAGGATACATAAAAGCTGGCAGTTTTGTTGACTCCACCCCAAACCAGTCCTCGACGGCCACGGGTCTTAGCCAGGCAGGTAGGGATCTGTGACTGTTACCACTCCTTCTTCTTCTCATCCATGGAGACACCCCCAGGGCCCAGCGCCACCACCAGGAGCAAGCCCCCGATCACCGACATGGTCTGGAAGAAGTCGTATTTCAGGAAGTCATGCATGGGCTTGTAGACTGGAATGGTCCAGAAGGCGTTGAAATATACGTTGATGGCAAAGAGCCAGACAACCAGAGTCAAAGCAGCCAGCTTGGTTTTAAACCCAATGGCCACTAAAATCATCAGAGCTGTGCCCACGATGTTCTGGACAATCTGCATAGGTTGAAACGTAAGAAATTCAAAATAAACGTGAGGAAAAGAGATGCTTTACAAACAAAAGTTCCAGCTGCTGCATATCATGAAGTCTCTATCCATCAGGCTGATGTAGCTACTGCTGAGACGGCTGCTGGTGCAAGAGGGGAGATAAAAGCTGGGAGGAGGCAGGAGGCAATAAAGCACCAGCTTTGAAATGTGGAAGGTTTGGGGAAGATTGAAGTTCCTAACTAGTAAAAGGCTGTGATTTACCAAGATGAATCTCTTATCCATAACTAAATTCCCAAGTGCTTCTTGGCCCACCCAGCCATCCAGGCCAGAAACATCCTCTCTCTTCTCCCCATGGCACCAGGAGCTCTTCCTGGACACTGTCTAGCCAGCGCTCCGTCAGCTCCAGAGATGTGCTCTGGAAGCTCCTGGAGGCCTGCCTCTGACACCTGACACACAGGAATTCCTTGAGAAAGATATGAACAGGGAGGAGAGAAAGAAGAGTAAGGGGAGCCTGGGTGGAGAGCCTTGGCCCTAGCAAGGGCTAAGCACACTCCACCAAGGTCAGAGGTTCTGGCCTTCACTTGCTGGAAGGAAGGCTTGACACACAAGAGTGACGATGTTTTGGTCTGTTTTAATGGGACCAAAAAGTTTGCTCCATTTGAGCAGCTCCCCCAGGTTGTGGTTGGTACCCAACCAGGGAGAGGTGAGCAGGGAGGGGGTGGGGGAGGGACAGCATTCTCTCTAAAGGACAGGAAACCAGACCCATTCAGGCAAGTAGGAATACTTACAGAAAAGAAGCTGGCGTCAAAGTGAAGGAGGGTCATGAACATCAGAACCAGCAAGACCCTGCCTCCGAGCTGCATGTACTGTTTGGGGGAGCTCTCACGCATGGTGGGGACGCCCGCAAACATGCTCTTCCCTTCAGAACGGGATTCTGCTAGGAGCAGCAACAGGCCTCCTCCCAGGGCCAGGTTCCTGAGGAACAGATATGTGGGCTGGAAGCTAAGCCTCACCAGGATCTGGCCTGTCTGTGAGACCAGGTGCAGGGAGAACTTGCTGCCAGTATAGGAAGGCTCTTACTTCCCTTTCTGCAGACCCAGTGATCTGCCAAGCAGGACCAGGCAGGCATGCGCACAGGACCTCAGACTCAAGTTACACCCATGTAAAACCTTACATAGTTCCATACATAGCTGAAGAGACAGAGATGTCTTTACAATTCGACAGCAATAGGCTACCTGAACACACACAGAACCGAGTCCTAGTCACAGCTTCATTGTTGACCAGCTGGGTCCCCGTGGGCAGGCCTGTCCTCCACTCAGACCCTGAGTCCCCATGCCCGTGAAATAAGGGGTCAGAAGAGGCGGTTTCAGTCTCTACTATTATAGGGGCTCTGCAACATCCTCTTTAGAACCTGTTTCTAAGAGGCGGAATTTAGACCAGGGGGTCCAATCTTTTGGATTCCCTGGGCTACACTGGAAGAACTGTCTTGGCCACACATAAAACACACTAACGCTAATGATAGCTGATGAGCTAAAAAATAAAACTTAAAAATTGCAAAAAAGCTGTCAATGTTTTAAGGAAGTTTATGAGTTTGTGTTGGGCCGCATTCACCCTGTGGACCACAGGCTGGACAAGCTTGGTTTGGACCCAAAGAAGTCTACTCCAACCAATAGTTAACTGAGTTTAGAAATACAGAGTGAGTATCCCTAACCTGAAATGCTTGGGACCCAAAGTGTTTCAGATTTTGGCATATTTGCATTATATACTTATCGGCTGAGCATCCCAAATCTGAAAATCCAAAACCTGAAACGTTCCAATGAGCACTTCCTTTGAGTGTCATGTTGGTGCCCAAGATTTTTCCCATTTTGGAGCATTTCAGACTTTGGATTCGCAATGCTCAACCTGTATGAGCAGCGTATACTAAAACCAACTAAAACCAACCAGAATGCACATACCTCATCAAAAACTTCAAGTCCCATAAAATGCTGTAGGCAATCGTCTGAGGGGAAAGAAGAGAGAGACACTTGAGTCTCGGCCTTTCCACAGGCATTTCCACAGACTTCATAATACGTTAGACAGTCTCTCCAATGTCAGCTAGAGTCTAAAACACACAAAACCACCGCAGGAGACCAAGGACAAATCTAAGCTCAAAAATGTGGTTCTGTATTTCTCAAGAAATGTGCTATGATGTTCCAGAGAACAAAGTTATTCTGAGACCACTGATGTGGATTCAGATATTCTGTTCCCTGCATTTCATTCTGAATAGCCAGGTATTCTTCTTTATGAAGCAACGTGATAACAAGACAGCATCCTGGCTGCAACCAAGCTCGGGACTCCCCTTGTCACGGTAATCACAGGAATGGGACAAAAGATGGTCCAGTACCGAATGGCCTGCCTCTACAGCCCTGCTTGGGCTCACGACTTCCCCAGAAGAGAAAGGAGCTCCAGGCAGTCAGAGACATGCAAGGGGCTGAAAGGGGAGTGACACTGAACCCTCAAGGATGTCTTTTCAGAAGTTCTGCTCCACCAGAGCAAAGAGAAGGGAGCCCCGACCACGCAGCCCGTGTACCTGCAGAGCTATGATTCCAAAGAGCCCGAAGCAGGCGTACTGCACGAAGTTCCTGCTCAACACCAGGACGCAGCCAGCTGGAGGGAAGGACAAGGGTTAGGGGGCCTGAGGGTGGGTGCCGGGGCTAGGGGGAGCACTGTCTCGGTACACTGCCATCTCAGCTGGCCCTTTCGTCCAGAGGCAGCCAAACCACCTATCCAAGCAAAAGGCAACTTCTGGGAGAATTAATGATAGGCAAGGACCACACATGGTAAGTTGACTAGACTTATCACAAACACCAGAAAGTTAAGCCCTTGCCATAATAAAGAACGGGCCATTTCCCACAGTCAGCTCCCAAGTCAGCCACCTACCTGCGGCAGGCAATTAACTGCTCTACTGTGGAGCGCTTCTGAACAGGTGGGAAGCGCAAATCCCTTGGCCTCTAATGTACAAAGGAGGGAAGACTGCCACCAGAAGCTGGTCCACCAAGGCCATAAGACAGACCTGAGCCAACACGAGCTTCATTCTGGGCTCATGAATGCTCTCCCCTCTCCATTTACCTCAATCTACTTATCCTTTTTAGACACCTTTGTCTTTGACAGCCTTAGTTCCTCTCTGATCCACCCAGACCAGTCAGACTCCAGCATCTCCTGCTGTGGGTCCCTGACAGACACCATGTCCTATTTCCTTAGCAAGCCCTAAAGCAGTGAGCCCAGGGCTAGAGACTGAGCGTCCCTGCCAAGGCTTGCAGAACCAGACTCCTGGCCTGGCACAGCTGAGCTGGAGAAGAGGGGGACAGCAGTCTCAGGAGACCGAGTTCACACACAGCCTCCCAACTGCTAACGATCACAGAACAAGACGCCCAGTGAATCCTGACCACCCTCAGAGCCACTCACTCAGCTGTCCCAGCAAGTTGAGGAAGACGAAGGATGAGGCCAGCAGGTAGCCGCAGTTCCAGGTGCTGTCGATGTAGTCGCGCTGCTCGCTCCACTGGAACCACATGCGGATGCCATCCTCCAGGAAGGTGCTGATCAGACAGAGGCGCGCCACGTGGGGCAGGTACTGCTTTGTGACACGGAGGAACTGCAGGGCCACAGAAACCCAAGGGTGAGGTGGCTGCGGTGGGGAGCACCAGGCCGCTGCCGGGCACGTCCTTGGGCGGGGTGTGCGTGAGGAACAGACGCTGCGGAAGGCAAGAGCTCTTGTCAGCCTCGGTGCCTTCCCAGGGCAGACTAGGGGGCTCTCAGTGCTTGCTCCCGAGCGCTACCCTGTGAGTCTATACACATGCGACAATCCAAGGGTCAGTCCCGGAGATGCATGACTTGACATTAGGCCCTCTGGGGCAGGCCCCAGCGGGCGGCAGCCCTAACACTCTGCCACTGTGATTTCCCCTGTGCCTCGGCAGGCAATTACAGTCATCGAAGGTGGCACTGCAGCAAGACACAGAGCTGCTCTTTTCGGTCAAAGGCATTTACAAGTTAGGATCACAGAATGACATCTGAAAAGGCACTTAGAGGTCATCTATCCAGGGCTTCTGCCCCTCAGCACTACCGGCATCTGAGGCCAGGCCACTCTGCCGTGGGTCATCCTGGGTGCTGCAGGCTATGACGCAGCAAGCCTGGCCTCTGCCCATGACATGCCGGCAGCAGCCTCCCTACTGAGGCACCACTGCACTTTGCCAGGCATCTCTGCTGCTCTGGTCCAACCCCTCACCTTACAAATGGGCATATGAAACCCAGTGGAAAGGGGTTCCCGCGGCTTCGCAGACCTGATGGTGCAATGCCAAGACTTGACCCCAGCCTGCAGGTCACACATGGCTGAGGTGCCAAGGGCCTGGACCTCCCAGCCTGCCCAATGATGCCCAGAGTACCCTGACAGAACAAGGGTTGGCTTAAGTGACAGCCAGGGTGCCAGGCCTAGATGGCTACATGGCTGACTGAATAGTAAGATCACGTGTTTACAGTTATCCGAAAATCTCCAGAGCGCAGGAGGAAGCCCCAGGCTCTGGACAGCACATGTGTGCTGTTGCAAACCAGGGCTAGCGCTTCCCGGCCCCTGACGGAGCTCTCCCCTGCAAGCTCAGGATCTGACTTGGGGACTGTGTGCAGCAACTGTCAGCACAGTATGAAGCTGGTACCACTAATGGCTAGAAAGCACTGGGATTTTGTCAAAGCCTGCATAATCTCGAACAAATTAAAACACACTAACAAATAGGATGGACAGCTGTTTCAACAGCAATGAAATGCAAGTGTGTGAAATCACCGTCAAATGTCAAAGGGAAAGAAAACATTTATGACTTCCTGCTGTGCTGTAAGTCAGGTCATTTATGATGGCTGGGTTAGGTAGCCAACATGCACTACCGATGCCAGGTACAAATGTCACGCAGCTTTACCCCATGCACTTCTCTCTTATCACTCATGCAAAACTGAGATACAAAGTGAAAGAAATCCTGTAACACAGCAAGTCCTTCGGAGAAAGATCAGGGGACCCACCCACGAACGCATGTTGGGAAGCCAGAGTCTAAAGAGCACCCAAGAGGCTGACTCCCATGGGAGGTGAGCGAAAGTCAGCTGCACAGGCCTCCTAGGGCTGACTAAACCTACTGTTGGAACAAAGGAAGATGTGCGTGTTTACTTTTCAGCCTTTTTTAAAGTTGCTTCAAAGTCCTAGACACTGCTGAAGCTGCCCATCTCAGTTACCACGCCCCTGGGTGTTCAGATCACTCTCTAGCCTGTCAGGTGGGGCCCTGGCTAGGTCAGCACTGTGGATTGGCTCCCATGTGGCAGAGAGCGAAGGCAGAGATTACAAAGCCAGGTGGCCATTCTCCCCAAATCCACTGTGCCCTGCAGTGTCAGTTCTGCACTCATTTACTCAGCCTTTGACTCCACAGAAGTGATGGGAGAAATCACAGTGACCGACAGATACCCAGAGAATCACCAAGCGGGTCTGGGAGATGAAGCGCAGGCGGAGGCTCTGAGGCCCTGTGATCTCACCCTGCCCTGGTACCGTCCAGCCAGCACACTGTGTGACCTGGACACGCCCTTTTTGAGAGCGTCTCTACTATCCTACAGTAAAGTGAGGCCAGCTGAACTAATGGTTGGTAAGATTCTTTCCAGCTTTACTAGGAGGAAGACCTTGTTTCACTTTTCATTTTTTAAAAGGCCCCAAATACTCCCCTGTGAATTGTAGGGCCAATGCAGAGAACCAGCACAAGATGCCCACGTGCACAGGGTAAGCAACCCGCATCGCACTGGGTGGTGGGAAAGGTGACGCCACACACCCTTGCCAGGTTCTGCCTCATGGCCCCGTTGCTCTCTAAATGCCCAGCAACAGTGTAATCACCCATATTCCGTGGAAGAGATAAAGCACACCACCTCGGCACGCGATGTGCCACTGCTCTCAAGTAATGGCCTCACGTCGTGGCCCAGCTGGGAAGCCCCAGCAGGGACACAGGCCTTTACTTCATCTGAACCAGGGGAGAAGCAACCACTGGGGAGGAAGAGCTCAACAAGAGGCTGTGCAGACCTCTGAGATGAGACGGAGCCATGGCGGGACTCCCAGGGTGGGGTGTGGGTGTGGGGCGTGGACCCCAACAGCAGCAGAGAGGTAGACTGCGATCCACACCCAAGACAGACACCAGAGGTGTCCTGACTTGCTTCTAAAATGACAGCTGTGAGGCACTCACTGGCCCGAGATGAGCAAACCAGCCCAGCCATGGGCTGCGGTCTAAGCTTCCCCCAGTTGCAGGACCCGCATTTAACATGCTCATCTGCTACGTGCACAGCCCACAAGATTGAGGCAGTGTTTAAAAGGCTCTTTGATGAGTCTGCAACTCTTAATTGGAGTGTCTGGGTCAAGAGGATTAAAGAGCAAAAAAGGGAGAGAAGGTGGGACAGGCAATTCACACCTCCTTCCCTGCGCGAACATGGTGAGGAGACAGACACAGCTCTTGGCTGTGGGGAAAAATATGCAAAAATGTAGGTACTGCATTCTGAAATAAGCACATCTACTGCTTGGCTGTTCTGGTTTTCAAAGGCAAGCCTGGTCCAGACTGAAGGCTAACTAGCTGTAAGTCAGGCTGATGCAGTCTCCCTTAAACCAGCCACTATCTAACGAGCATCTGTTTGGACTGAACACTGAAAAAGCCATGTTTAAAGACCAGGGCCCAACATTAACCTTATTTCCTACATGCATGTTGGTCACAACTACTTCAAATTGGCCACTGGAACCATGTCATGCCACTCTAGAACATGTCCCAAAGCCAGTGTCCCCTCAGCACAGCAGAGAAGAGCCCCCAACACAGGAAGGACACACAGCACCCCAGAACAGACAAGAGCAGCCAAACTGCAGGCACTCAGGCCATTTCTGGTAGCCAGCACACAGGTGACCTGTGTAAACATGGCGAGCACATAAAACCTGTGACAGTTCCCCTCCCCCCTGCCAGAAAACTGTGACAGCAGAGCCAGAGGTGGCTGTTGACCTGGCAGGCTGCAGGAAGGAGATGACACAGTTAGCTCACCTCTGTGGCCAAGCTTCTCATTAAGTCTCTCCGAGAACCGCGCCATCAAGCAGGATATGGTTCATAAGCAGTGACAGCATCTGAGGAGCTTAACAGGAAGACTGAGATTTCTCTCAAAGGGGTGGTTATTTTAGACGACTGAAGGGGATTTTAGAAACGTAATTAATGATATCCACCCTGAGAGATGACTTCGTGGGCATCCAGTGATCACTATCACAGCCACCTGCAGCTCCCACGCCACATAGAAAACTCCTTCTCTTCACACTCAGGACAGAAAGAAATTGAGGAAAGCGGCTTGCAAATTAGTGGTGAATGAGAACATCGAGGAAAAAGGCACTTGATCACCAAGGATTGGGGCTGCCTCGTTCAAAGCCCAACTCAGGTCCCACACATCCTAGAAATGAGCACCTTCGGCCCAGCAGCTTCCCTCACATCAGCCTGTCAGAGCCGGCTCCAGCTCACTGGCTCACTGCAGCTCCAGAACTTCCCCAAGCCTCGCTCCTGTGCTGCTCTATAGGTTCACACCGCACCCTGCAGGGCCAGAAAAGGTGTCGCCAGCCCAATGTGGGAGATGATGGCCTGGCTTTACTAAAAAACTGTGTGATCAAAATCCCAACTGTAGGAAAGACGTAACTGAGAACGACTGGGCCCCATGTTCTGGGAGGAGGCTCGCTAACCACAACCTCCCCTGCTTCTCCCCCGCACTCCCCTAAAGAGCGAGATGGCTGTGTTTTAACCTCCTGTTAAGATCACCGCATAAAGAAAAGTGAGTCAGCTCCTCTTTGCCTTCTCTCCCCACTCCTTCATGGTATAGGGCAGGATATGACAGAGCCTGCCACTGTCACAGGACCTCACCACACCAGACAGCCACCAGCACGGTGTTCATTGGGAGCCTCGCAGTGCCTGTGCCACCTGTGGGTTCAGGTGTCCTCAGGCCCATCCTCGCTTCCCCAGCATTTCAGCTAGGGCCAAGGCCAGCTCCCAGGGCCCAGGACTAGCTCTGCCACTCTTGAGGACAGGTTAAAAACACCAAAGGCCACACTGGAGAGGAAGGCCCCATGCAGCTTTTCTGTCACCTTGGTGATGAGCCACCAGGCAGAACCCATTAAGTGCTAATATTGCTGTTTATGGGTATAAATTGCTTAGAAGCTACATTTTGCAGAGGGTCTAATAGGCAATGAGGAGCAGCTGCAGGCATGGCCATTAGTTTGGATTGCTGAGTTCATTAGAGTTTCTGGCCCCTTCCCATGGCTTCCAAATGCCCAGCTCCTGCATAGAGCATGTCTCAGCAGTTTCTACAGAACATGGCTCCCGGGAGCAAGAGGACACTGTCCCTGGCTGCCAGAGCAAGGAGCTTAATGCCAGAGGCAGAGAGACAAGAGATGCAGCTGCGGGGAGCCTGCCAGCAGAAACTAACCGGACTGCTCGTCCCCGTGGACCAGCCTCTGCAGACCAGAAGGAAAGGTCACAGTCCACCAAGCAGTGAGGAACCCAGCCTTTGGGGTAAAAGGACGTGGACTCAGTCTCCAGCCCACCACGAGCCAGTGCAGCCAGCCAACCTCCCTCTGCCCATCTGAAGATGGAGACGCTCTGGTCCACCTCCTGCAGTCAGGAAGGTCACACAAGGAATGTCTATCATGCACCTGGCCCAGTGAAAGACTTAATGTCATTGTCATAATATCAGAAGACACTGGGCCTGGGAAACTAAGCTTATTTAGGTCTTGCTTTCAGCAGCCCACACTTTCTGGTCAAATATTGTCACTTCAGCTTTGCTCGTTTTCTGAAAATGAGAAAAAATGGATGTGTCACTTTATCTGATCAGTGACTTCCATGGTAATCCCCTATTGGCTTCAAATTAGGTCATTTTCATGTAAAAGCCTGGTCTGGCAGCTTTAAGTACTATGTGGATAAATAGAAACAAAGCCCCACCTGGGCTTGGTCAGATTCTGTCCACAAGAAGCCATATTTTGACTTCGAACCCTATTAACCTGCCTGTGTCTGTCTGATTGGGGTTTGGGTGAGTACAAGTCGCTGAGCTCCCAAGCTGCCCGCAAAAGGGCATGGAAGCTCCCGCAGCCATGCTCTGCCACCACCCAGGCGGACTCTAATGAGATCATCTGACGGCGGCAGCCTGCGCTGCCTTACAGACATGGTCCTAACCCAATTGGGTTTTGTATGTGAGCAGCCCCTTCACCCGCCAGTGCTCTTCCCTTGACTTGTGCCAGAAGAGCAACACCAGGGACTGGGGGCACTGGGGACCAAGACCCGGCTTTTCTTCAGTGGCCACAGGCAAGTCTAGGAGCCTGCATGTGTTTGGCCTCCTCTCAGTAACCTGGGAGAGGTTGACTCTGTGCCCCCTCAAGAGCCTTTCCAGTTCCAAGCTACTGCTTCTTTCATTTAAAACATAACAGAACACATGAAGAAGGCTGGACGCGGTGGCTCACACCTGTAATTCCAGCACTTTAGGATGCCAAAGCGGATCACCTGAGGTCAGGTGTTCAAGACCAGCCTAGACAACATGACATGGCAAAACGCTGTCTCTACTAAAAACACAAAAATTAGCTGGGCGTGGTGGCGCACACCTGTAATCTCAGCTACTCAGGAGGCTGAGGCAAAAGAATAGCTTGAACCCAGGAGCTGGAGGTTGCAGTGAGCTGAGTGCCACTGCACTCCAGCCTGGGTGACACAGTGAGACTCTGTCTCCAAAAAAAACCATTAATAACAAAACAAGAAGAAAAGGCCGGGTGGGGTGGCTCACGCCTGTAATCCCAGCACTTTGGGAGGCCAAGGCAGGAGCATCACCTGAGGTCAGGAGTTCAAGACCAACCTGGCCAACATGGGGAAACCCCGTCTCAACTAAAAATACCAAAAAAATTAGCTGGGCGTGGTGGCGGGCACCTGTAATCCCAGCTTTCAGGAGGCTGAGGCAGGAGAATTGCTTGAATCCGGGAAGCGGGGGTTGCAGTGAGCCAAGATCGAGCCATTGCACTCCAGCCTGAGCGAAACTCTGTCTCAAAAAAAACAAAAAACAGAAAAAAAAAATCATCAAGAAAGGAGTATGTGAAGAGACTGGGAACTTTTTTTGTCAGGAGGAGAGTCTGTCATTTGCTAGTGGGCACCAGCTTGACTGGAGACATTTGATCTAGATTTGGTTATGAAATTCACTTGCAAATCCCAGGTTTTCCAGGACAAAGAGTGAGTGTACGTAACTCTCATCCTTCCCTCAGCTATGAGGAGCCATCTTCTTAGGGAGTTGTGACTTGGAGAAATATAAATGGGTCACTATAAATTATGTCAATGAAAACTGACAAACCTAAAAGGTCTACCTGGTTCTTGGGGGCTTTTGATATGAATTGTTTTTGTAAGGGACACAGTTTTAAAATTGTGTCTTTAAAGGCTGGGCGCCGTGGCTCATGCCTGTAATCTCAGCACTTTGGGAAGCTGAGGCGGGTGGACCACCTGAGGTCGGGAGTTCGAGACCAGCCTGACCAACATGGAGAAACCCTGTTTCTACTAAAAAAAAAAAAAAAAAAAAAATTATCCGGGCATGATGGTGCACGCCTGTAATCCCAGCTACTCGGGAGGCTGAGGCAGGAGAATCACTTGAACCTGCGAGTCAGAGGTTGTGGTGAGCTGAGATCGCACCATTGCACTCCAGCCTGGACAACAAGGTCGAAACGCTGTCTCAAAGAACAACAACAAAAAATTTTAAAAAAAATAAAATTGCATATTTAAGCACAAAATCAGGACCTTAGAAAAAAACTGCTTCGTCAAGTTGATACACTTTTTCCCCAAAAATTTAAAATACTGGCTCACAGGAAAGTGTTGCAATGAGAACCAACGGTGAGGTCACACCAGAAAGAGATCGCCCGTCAGAAGGAACGGAAAAGCCGGAAAAGCTCGATAGCTGATTAGAAAACAGTCACTTACTCTTTTCTTTTTTTTTTTTTAAACCACACATACACAAGCCTTCCAATAAGTCTAGGCCTCAGGGTTTGATGACTCACTACCACCTCCAGAAAAATTTAAAAATTTAACCATCACTACTTAAAACTCTAGCAAAGCCACACAAACACATTAAGTAAACCGAGGAAAGAAAGGCAAGTGGGCCACAGAAGGCTCTCCCTGCGGGGATAAGGCTGTTAATCTGTCGACATAACGGGATTCTTTTAGAAGTAAAAGGCATAAATCTGCGTAACCAGCATCACTTTTTTTTTTTTTTTTTTTTTTTGGCCAAGCTTAATCAAGAAAGAGGGAAGGGAGTTGCGTGTCCCTTCACTTTGTAGGATCGGATCCTGTCCACCGTGTTTCCGAATGCTCTCAACAGTTACCCAACCGCCTGTTTCAAGTGCTTCCCTGTTGCTCAGAATGCCACCTGGACACTTCTGGAAGGAAACTATCAGGGAGATAACCTTCCCCTCCTCCCGGGCTGTGTACAGGTCCCCACTCAATCCAGCCCAGGGCAGAGTCCAAACGGCGAGGGAGAGATGCAGACAGGGTCAAAGGGACCCCAAGAGTCCAGCACATCTGGGAAAGAGAAAAAGTGCTGTGGCATCCTGCAGCTGGGGCGCACGCCAGCGCGCCCCCTTTCCTCTGGGAGGACCCCCGGTCCCCGTTCTTCCCCAAGCTCCCAGCCCGCCTCCGGGAGACCCACGGAAAGGAAAAACGTGCGGGGAACCCCCAGCAGCTCCAAACGCCGAGGCGCTCCCCGCGAGCCTCAGACCCGACCCAACCCTAGGACTCGCGCTGCCGGCCCGCGAGGAAACCCCCACAGCCCGCACCCCGGGCAGGCTGGAGGGTGGGGGCGGCTGGCCAGGCAGAGCGCCCAGGCCCGGGCTCCGGGAGCGGCCCGGCGGGCAGGGGAGACCGGGCCCGCAGGCCGGGTTTGGGGGTGTCCAGGCCGGGGCGGAGGGCCCGGGCGGTGAGCCCCTCTGTGGGAACAAGGAGTCGGGAGGCGGCCCGGGCCTGGCGCCCTTCGCGGGGAGGCCGACTCCGGAGCGGCCCGGGCGGCCTGGGTCGGGGCCGGGGGAGGGGCCCGCAGGCCGCACCTGGTCGGCGAAGTCCTCAGCCGTGCCCATCAGGTCGTTCTGGCCCATGGCGAGGGCGGGAGGCTCGGCTCGGCTCGGCTCGCTCGCTCGCTGGCCCTCGCCCGTCGGCGCCCGCGCCCGCTGCGGCCTCCACAGGAAGTGCCCGGCGGCCGGCCTCGCTCCGCGTCGGCTGCGGCTCCAGCGGCTGCCACGTAGGCCAAGCCTTAAAGGGGCCGCGCACCGCCCAGGTCCGCCCCGGCGCGTCTTAAAGGGGCCATGCACCGTCCCCAGCCTCCCCACCGGTCCGCTCGAAGCCACCCACGCCGCGCTCGACGCCACGCCTCTCACGCTGGAGGCCCCGCCCACCGCGCAGGCCCTGCGGCACCTCCCGGCCCGGCGGAACGCGTCCCCTTTAAGGGGGCAGGCCTGGGGGGGGGGTCTGGGGCCAGCGCGCTGGAGGGACGCTTGGATGCCTCGAGTACGCCGTTCGGGCGGGGAGGGTCCCGCGGGTCCCACTGACCCACACGGGGTGGGGTCGAGGGTGGACGCTCGCCGGTACGCGGTAGCTACTGAACATGCTTGGGCCAGAGTCCGATGGCAGGCGCCCCACGCAGGGGGAGCGAGGCCCAGGGTACCCCGGAGAGCCCATGGACAAGTACCAGGTGCCGAGTGTTCCCTGCGGGGAGGCGGGGGCTCCGTGGGGTAACGGTCGCCAACTCTGGAGCTGCGGCCGGCGGTTCCGACCGAGGGCGGCGAGGGACCCGCGCCCTAGTCAGTGTTGGCCTCCAGCTCCTAGGTTGAACCCCGGGGGCCTCCAACGGTGACCTCCTGGGTGCCCTTTGCCACTCAGTTTCCCCCTTTGTGAATTGACTAAGGATTCTCCAGCCCTGGCTGAGTATTTGAGGGCGTGGGGCAGCTCCTCTATCCTTTGTGCCCGGGGTCTGGGCGCTTGGGTCCACCGAGGCAGGACCCCCGGGAACATCCCGAGTACGTAATTGGGAGCCCCCAGTCCCCTAAAAACACCCCTGCAGTGTGGGTCTTTGAAAATATTTGAGACCTAAAAAATTTACAAAACACAAAAGGAAAGCTGCAAAATAAAAGTGAATGTTTAATTAAATGCTTCTATACATGATATGTAAACTTTATTAAATGTTAGATTCAGCATTTGTGAAAACCGCATTCGCTTGGAAACAGTTTGCGGATTAGATTTTTGTCACTTGGGAAGAATTGTCTTTGTGTGAGAGGACTATAGGGCGTTGCCAGCGGTGACGCAGATGAGCTTCTGGTGGCCAGATAATTTTTTAAATAAAGTTACTTTTCAGAGAAAAAAAAAATAGACCTTTCAGGAATATACCTGCTTTTGGAAAAAAAATAGACTTGTTCTAAGATATAGGTCCATTTTACTGTTTAACTTGCTGCCTAAGCCTGAACGCTCTCACACCAGCTCTGCCCTCAGCCCCCTGTGGCTTAGAACAGCAGTCCCTGGCCAGGCTCGGTGGCTCACGCCTGTAATCCCAGCACTTTGGGAGGCCATGGCGGGCGGATCACCTGAGGTTGGGAGTTCGAGACCAGCCTGACCAACGTGGAGAAACCCCGTCTCTACTGAAAATACAAAATTAGCCGGGCGTAGTGGCGCATGTCTGTAATCCCAGCTACTCGGGTGGCTGAGGCAGGAGAATTGCTTGAACCCAGGAGGCAGAGGTTGTGGTGAGCCGAGATAGCACCATTGCACTCCAGCCTGGGCCACAAGAGCAAAACTCTTGTCTCAGAAACAAAACACAACAAAACAAAACAAAAAAACCAGCAGTCCCCAACCTTTTTGGCACGAGGGACCGGTTTTGTGCAAGACAATTTTTCCACAGATGGAGGCGGGAGGATGGTTTCGGGATGATTCAAGCACATTACACTTAGTGTGCAGTTCATTTCTATTATTATATCGTAATACATAATGAAATAATTACACAACTCACCATCATGTAGAATCAGTGGGAGCCCTGAGCTTGTTTTCTTGCAACTAGACGATCCTCTCTGGGGATGATAGGAGACAGTGACAGATCATCAGGCATTTGATTCTCTTAAGGAGTGTGCAACCTGGATCCCTCACGTGCACTGTTCACAATAGGGTTCACACTCCTATGAGAATCTAACGCTGCTGCTGAGCTGACAGGAGGCGGAGCTTGCGTGGTAATGCCAGCCATGGGGAGCGGCTGTAAATACAGATGAAGCTTTGCTCCATTGCCTGCTGCTCACCTCCTGCTGTGCAGCCTGGTTCCTAAACAGGTCACAGACTAGGTTGGGGACCCCAGCTTAGAATATCCAGCAGGCTGCTCACAAGGCTGGATTACAGACTCCTAAATCTTTTTTAGGCTCCAAGAGTCCCTAGGCTCAGGCTTCCATCCTTATATCTCCTCCTCTGGATCCTGCCCTCCCTCCCCCAGTCCTCAGATGCATGTTAGCCTCCAACAATCTCCGGCCCGGCCCCCTGCCCCATAGTACTTGGTCTCTGCACAGAGTTCTGACTTGGTGGCCATCTCTCTGCAAATTTGTCTCAAATCACAGGCTCTAAGGTCAGACCCTCAGAGTTACCCCAGGCAGTGTCCTGCTTTCTAGTGACATAGCCTCAGGCAAGGACCTAGCTCCTTGTGCCTCAGTTTTCCCCAATGTAAACACAGAGGTAGCAATGGTGTCCACTGCATAGGGTGGCTGTGAGGTGCTTGGCACCATGCCAGGCACACAATGGCTTCCTGATTGTACCAGCCACAAGACTGGTTACTTTCTTTTTTTTTTTTTTTTTTTTTTTTTTGAGACGGAGTCTCGCTCTGTCGCCCAGGCTGGAGTGCAGTGGCGCCATCTCGGCTCTCCGCAAGCTCCGCCTCCCGGGTTCACGCCATTCTCCTGCCTCAGCCTCCCGAGTTGCTGGGACTACAGGCGCCTGCCACCACGCCCGGCTAGTTTTTTGTATTTTTTTAGTAGAGACGGGGTTTCACCGTGTTAGCCAGGATGGTCTCGATCTCCTGACCTCGTGATCCGCCCGTCTCGGCCTCCCAAAGTGCTGGGATTACAGGCTTGAGCCACCGCGCCCGGCAAGACTGGTTACTTTCTTGTTTGAAGCCAGTTTGGAGGTGGATGCTGGAAGCTGAGGTCGCACGGATCTACAGAGAGTGAATAAGCCCTTTTCCTCTGGGAGGTTCTTGCTCTTGAGTGCCCAGCCGGTCCTCATTGCAGTTTGGGGGAGGGATACACGGTTGTAGAAGAAAGAGCTCCAGAATCGGCCCCAAATAGGTGAGATCAGAGTCCTGCCATTGAAAGGCTTCTTGCCCTCCTTGGGCCGTTTCCTCTATTGCAAGATGGGGTGGAGCCACTTGCTCTGCCAGCCTGACAGGGGAGTTACCGGGACCGGAAAAGGAGCTGGAGCTGGGCTTCTGGAAAGGGATAAGTTGTGTGCATGTCCTGAAAGCTTTTCTCTTCCTTGCTGGTAGGTTTTGTATCAGCTGAATCCTGGGGCCTTGGGGGTGAACCTGGTGGTAGAGGAAATGGAAACCAAAGTCAAGCGTGTGATAAAGCAGGTAAGAGGCCAAGCCTGTGCATCCCACGCCAGGTGGTTCTGTGACTGTGATTTTCTCCAACACAAGCTCTTCCCATGTTGGAGAAGCTTCCTGATGCGGCAGCTAGATTCCTCGCTGCCAGCACTCCCAGAGACAAATCTGGTTGGGATAGACGTGGGGGTGCGTGAAGCTCTGTCACCTTGATGGGGAAGCAATGCTAATTTTTACTCCATCACCACCACCTCCTACCATTTACATATCACGTGCTGTATGCCAGGCACCGATTCACTTCATCTCCCGTCAACCCTGTAAAGCAGAAACAATGACCCTGTTTATAGCCAAAGACAGTGAGGCTCAAGGCAGCGCCAGACTAGCCAAGGTCACACAATTTCCCAGAGGATTTGAATTCAGGCCACCTCATTGGGGGACACCGTGCTACCCAGTGCTGGGTCACCAGTTTTACCAAAAGGGAGCCAAGCCCAGAGAGGATGGGGACTGGCTCAAGGTCACACAGGGCTAAGGTCACACACCAGGCCCTGAGCCCTTCCACTGCACTCCTCACCAGGGCTAGCAGGGCATAGGGAGGTGTAGGCCTGCAGGAGAGCCCTTTGTGTGTCCGAGACAGGGAGGTCCAGATCAACAGAGGGACTAGGGTGAGAGAGCTGCTGCAAGAGTCCCTGGCACGCCCTCCTCTCTGTGGTGGTGGCAGGGACCCAGCAGGTTTAGGGCTGGCCGCGCAGCAGGAGGAGCCTTGTCAGAAGCCGCTACTGGGCCAGGCCTCAGTCTGTGCAGCTCCGCAGCCTCACCCTGAATGGTTGGGCTTGGAGTCCTTGCCCCTGCCCTGCTCCCTTGCTGGCTGTCTGTGGGGTTGGCCCCCTTGTCTCACAAACCACTGAGGCAGAGTGGCTGACTGCTCTCTGAGCAATCAAGGAGCTTTGTGTGTGTGTGTGTGTGTGTGTGTGTGGTTTTTTTTCGGAGATAGAGTCTTGCTCTGTCGCCCAGGCTGGAGCGCAGTGGTGCAATCTCAGCTCACTGCAACCTCTGCCTCCCGGGTTCAAGCAATTCTCCCGCCTCGGCCTCCCGAGTAGCTGGGACCACAGGCACACGCTGCCACGCCTGGCTAATTGTATTTTAGCAGAGACAGGGTTTCACTGTGTTGCCCAGGCTGGTCTCAAACTCCTGAGCTCAGGCAATCCGCCTGCCTCGGCCTCCTAAAGTGCTGGAATTACAGGTGTGAGCCACCGCACCCAGCCTGAGGAGCTTTTAAAAATGTCAGCCGTGACTAGGCATGGTGGCTCATCCCTGTAATCCCAGCACTTTGGGAGGCTGAGGCAGGTGGATCCCTTGAGGTCAGAAGTTCGAGAGCAGCCTGGCCAACATGGTGAAACCCCATCTCTACTAAAAATACAAAAATTAGCCGAGCATGGTGATGAGTGCCTGTAATCCCAGCTACTTGGGAGGCTGACGCTGAAGAATCACTTGAACCCGGGAGGCGGAGGTTGCAGTGAGTCAAGATTGCGTCACTGCACTCCAGCCTGGGTGACAGAGCCAGACTCTGTCTAAATTAATTAATTAAATTAAAAATAAAAATATCAGCCAATTATTTGTAAATAAAAATTGGGGAAGGAGAGTGTAGGTAGGAGTTTATGGGTTCTTCCAGTCTTTTTTCCTAAGAGTTTATAAATTTTTTTGAATTTAGGAGAATGGTATTGTTAAAGTT
Organism: Theropithecus gelada; assembly: GCF_003255815.1. Classification (NCBI taxonomy): domain Eukaryota; kingdom Metazoa; phylum Chordata; class Mammalia; order Primates; family Cercopithecidae; genus Theropithecus; species Theropithecus gelada. The sequence goes on along the minus strand of NC_037683.1, from coordinate 4,998,542 downwards.
GATAGCATGCTTTTTAAATTGCAAGCATTCCCACAGCCTCCTCCTCTCCTGGCTCTGGCAGCTGTGTGGCCTCCCGTCTTGCTTGATGTGCTGTAGCTGACCCAAGCCATCCCTATCACACGGGCTGAGCATTGAGCTTCTTCTTAATTTTTCACTTTGTGTAAACAGCTCTGATAAAGATGCTTATAGCATTATGGGGTTTTTTTTTGTTTTTTGGTTTTTTTTAGCATCCATGATTTCCTTAGGAAAAATTCCTAGGAGTGAGATTTCTGGGTCGTACAATGTAACTTTTTTTTTTTTTTTTTTGAGATGGAGTTTTGCTCTTGTTGCCTAGGCTGGAGTGCAGTGGTGTGATCTCGGTTCACTGTAACCTCTGCCTTCCAGATTCAAGTGATTCTCCTGCCTCAGCCTTCCTGAGTGGCTGGGATTACAGGCATGTGCCACCACACCTGGCTAATTTTGTATTTTTAGTAGATGGGGTTTCTCCACTAGCATGGAGAGGATGCTCAGGCTGGTCTCGAACTCCCGACCTCAGATGATCCGCCCACCTTGGCCTCCCAAAGTGCTGGGCTTACAGGTGTGAGCCACCACAGCCAGCCTTTTTTTTTTTTTTTTTTTTTTT
>NC_037683.1:4894870-4997824 GCF_003255815.1 Theropithecus gelada | reverse complement strand
GCCTTTTTTTTTTTTTTTTTTTTTTTTTTTGAGATGGAGTCTCGCTTTTGTTGCCCAGGCTGGAGTGCAATGGCGTGATCTTGGCGCACTGCAACCTCCTTCTCCCAGGTTCAAGTGATTCTCCTGCCTCAGCCTCCTGAATAGCTGGGATTACAGGCATGCGCCACCACACCTGGCTAATTTTGTATTTTTAGTAGAGACGAGGTTTCTCCACGTTGGTCAGTCTGGTCTCAAACTCCCGACCTCAGGTGATCCGCCCGCCTCGGCCTCCCAAAGTGCTGGGATTACAGGCGTGAGCCACTGTGCCCAGCCACGATGTAGCATTTTCAAGCCTTTCTATATGTTTTGGCCAACTTCACCTCCTCATATGCCCCCTGGGACAGGAGGAAAGGAAGACAGGAAGGCTCACACAGTGTCTTTGCCCTGGATTCCACGGGACAGTGCCACTGGCATCTCAGGTCTCTCCATAGATCTGGGAACAATTCACTAACTTTACATGATGGTCTGCAATCACCCCATTATAAGAGTACTTCATTCATAAGTCTTTTGAGCAACATTCTGGGTGAAGATCTGGTATTAGAGCCAGTGGTAGTATACACCTAGGGCCTGTGCCACCAAGCGTGCTGTAGACTCAAAGCTCTGTGCTTCCCTTGCCACCGGGTACCCTTCCCTTTCCATGTCCCCCCCACCTCCACCCAGAGAAGGCACAGGAAAGAGAGAAGAGCACTGCACATTCCATGCATGGAGACAACCTTCCCCATGTGGGTAAGGAATGAAGTGGTGCGATTGATGCTTTCTCAACCAGAACAAGATGTTCCTGTTTAAAGATGGTCTGAAAATGGATCCTTTACTGATTTCTTGGAATTTATATTATGCTGTCCTAAACTTATCTTTGCAACAGGAGCAGAGATGTTCTCATTGCTCTAAGTATTTTTAGATCTCTGCCTTAGGAATATCTTCCGTTTGTGCCATATGGTGGGGGCAGGAATGGTGGGAGCCTGTCACTCCTGCTAAATAATGATGATGGTGGTGATGATGGAGGTGGCAATGATGGTGGTAGTGGTGGTGATGGTGGTGGCAGCTAGATGGTGATGATAATGGTGATGGTGTGATGATGGTGATGGTGGTGCTGGTGATGGTCGTGGTGATGTGATGATGGTGATGGTGGTGGTGATGGTGTGATGGTGGTGGTGGTGGTGGTGGTGTGATGGTGATGGTGCGATGATGGTGATGGTGGTGCTGACGATGGTCATGGTGATGTGATGATGGTGATGGTGGTGGTGATGGTGTGATGGTGTGATGGTGGTGGTGGTGGTGGTGGTGTGATGGTGATGGTGGTAATGATGGTGATGATGGTGGTGATGATGGTAATGATGGTGATGATAGTGGTGATGGTGACGATGGTGTTGATGGTGTGATGATGGTGATGGTGTAATGGTGATGGTGGTGGTGGTGTGATAGTGATGGTAATGATGTTGGTGATGGCAATGATGATGGGGATAATAGTGGTGATGATGACGGTGGTGTTGATGGTGTGATGGTGGTAATGATAGTGGTGGTGGTGATGGTGTGATGATGGTGAAGGTGGTGATGATGGTAATGATTTTGATGATGGTGATGATTGTGTGATGATGCTGATGATGGTGGTGATGGTGATTTTGGTAATGATGGTTATGAAGGTGATGATAGTGGTGATGGTGATGGTGGTGATGGAGTGATGGTGGTAATGGTGGTGGTGTGATGATGATGGTGATGGTGATGATGATGGTGGTGATGGTGATGATGATGGTAATGATGGTGATGATGGCAGTGATGGTGATGGTGGTGATGATGGTGGTAATGATGATGTTAATTATGGTGATGGTGGTGGTGACGGAGTGATGGTGGTAATGGTGGTGGTGTGATGGTGATGATGGTGTTGATGGTGATGGCAGTGATGATGGTGGTAATGATGATGGTTATGATGGTGATGATAGTGGCAATGGTGACAGTGGAGGTGATGGAGTGATGGTAATGGTGATGGGGATGATGATGGTGATGATGGTGATGACAGTGGTGATGGTGATGGTGATGATGGCAGTCATGGTGATGGTGGTGATGATGGTGGTAATGATGGTGATGGTGGTGGTGATGGAGTGATGGTGGTAATGGTGGTGGTGTGATGATGGTGATGGGGATGACGGTAATGATGGTGGGGATGGCGGTGATAATAGTAATAATGGTGATAGTGGTGATGGTGATGGTGGTGATGATGGAGTGATGATGGTAATGGTGGTGGTGGTGGTATGATGATGGTGATGATGGTGGTGATGGTGATGGTGGTAATTGTGGTAATGATGATGTTAATGATGGTGATGATAGTGGTGATGGTGGTGGTGATGGAGTGATGATGGTAATGGGGGTGGTGGTGGTGTAATGATGGCGATGGCGGTGATGGTAATGATGGTAATGATGGTGGTGATGGTGATGATGTGATGGTGATGATGGTGGTGATGGTGATGATGATGGTAATGATGGTGATGATGGCAGTGATGGTGATGGTGATGGTGGTGGTAATGATGATGTTAATGATGGTGATGACAGTGATGGTGGTGGTGATGGAGTGATGGTGGTAATGGTAGTGGTGGTGGTGTGATGATGGTGATGGCAGTGATGGTGATGATGGTAATGATGGTGATGATGGTGGTGATGGTGACAGTGATGGTGGTGATGGTTGTGGTTGTGGTAATGATGGTGATGGTTGTGGTGGAGGTGGTGGTTGTGGTGATGATGGTAATGGTCATGGTGGTGGTGGTGATGGTGGTGATAATGGAGATGATTTGCTACATGTTTATTAAGCTCATGCTCTTGTGCCCTTGCAGGTGGAATGCATGGATGACCATCAAGCCAGTCAGGCCCTGAAGGAGGTAACTCTCAGGGTGGTTTCCCCTCTAGAAGAGCTCAATGGAGCATAAACGGACTGTGTTCTGTACCTTCTTGTTGAGTGCCTGGGTAAAGGGAAGGCTGGAGGGAGGGACAGAGCATCAGCACCAGTTTTGCCTCAGCTGTGAAGCCAGCAGCCCCAGGTCGTGAAGGGAGGCCATGCCCCAAACACTCACTGCTAAATGCAGGTGCCAACAACTTAGAACATATATTCCCAGAGAACATAAAGTTTAAATATTGGGCTGCACACAGTGGCTCACGCTTGTAATCCCAGCACTTTGGGAGGCCGAGGCGGGTGGATCACCTGAGGTCAGGAGTTCAAGACCAGCCTAGCCAACATGGGGAAACCCCATCTCAACTAAAAATACAAAAAAATTAGCTGGGCATGGTGGTGAGTGCCTGTAATCCCAGCTACTTCGGGAGGTTGAGGCGGGAGAATCGCTTGAACCTGGGAGGTGGAGGTTACAATGAGCCGAGATCACACCATTATATTCCACCCTGGGCAATAGAGCAAAACTTCGTCTCAAAAATAAATAAATATTGGCCAGGTCCCTAGGTTAATCTACCAATAACTGTTTTTTAAATATTTTTTCTTCAATATAAAAGTATTAATTACAGAAGAAAATTTTTTAAATACAGAATTGGGTTTTCTTTTGCTTTTACCTTTTTTTTTTCTTTAATAACAATGGAGTCTCACCATTTTGCCCAGGCTAATTTTGAACTTCTGGGCTCAAGCAATCCTCCCACCTCAGCCTCCAAAGTGCTGGGGTACAGGCATGTACCACCACGCCCATACCAGAATTGTTTAACAAAGCAAATGTAAATTATCCTTCATTCTACCATTCAGAGCTGCCCAGCAGTAACATAGTCATTTACAATAATAGCGATAACAGCTGCACTTCGGTTTGATTGGCAAAGCCTCTGAGTAGCCTTTTTTTTGTGTTTCTTGAATTTCCCACGAGCTTGAAGGTGTCCCTTCCTATCTCATGGTCACTTGTTTGTCTTCTGGAATTGCTGGCTCTGCAGCTTGGCCAGCAAACATTATTCGGTGTATAGTGTGACTGAAGCACAGTGGTGGGCCCAGGCTACTCGGTAACAAATGGGAAGAAAGAGCATGGGGGCCCACCCAGAGCCCCACGCCGCCATGGCTTTTCCTGTTGCTGATTCAATTCCACAGCCCACTAGGCCAGCTCCTTTCACACCCAACCTTCCACCACAAGCAGTTGTCTGTCTGGCTCCACGTCTCTAAGGCAGCCCTGTCTGCTCCTGTTTGGGCATGTTTCAAAGCACTTTCCACCAGGGCAGGGGGCACTGGGACCTCTCCGTGGGCCCACCTCCTGGTGGCTGCACCACCTCCTCCGGCCAGCCCTGGCTGTGGCTGATCCCCACCTTCCTGGCACTGCCTGCCACAGCTCACTCAGTCCCCGTGGCATCCCTGTGAGGCAGATTCCACTGGGACCCCCATTTTCAGATGACAATATGAGGCCCAGTCGCCCAGCACAGCCAGCACATGCTGGAGACAGGACTCACATCGGACTGCCTGGCTCCTAACCACCGTGCAGCCTCCCTGAGCCCGCTCCCCGGCCCGGCTCAGAGCCCGAGGCTTGCATGTTTCTTGGGATGTGTGACAGAGAAGCCCGAGCTGAGAAAGGCGTGAAGAGGCGCTGACTTCTCTGTTTCCTGTGCTCTCATCCTGGCAGCTGATGCCACTGCTGAAGCTGCGGCACGCCCACATCTCTGTGTACCGGGAGCTGTTCATCACGTGGAATGGGGAGGTGGGTCAGAGCTGACGTCTACGGGCGCAGCCGCCGCGTGGTGGGCTGTGGGACCAAGCCGAGTGAGCCCAGAGCACGCCCACCCCCCACCGTCAGAATAGCTCGTGTGGCAATGGCAGTGACTCTAAATGTGGCCATACCTGACCTGACAGTCACCGGGGCCAGGTACCATGCTGGGGGCTTTCCGTGCATGGTCTTGTAGGAGCCCCAACAACCTCATTAGAGTTTTTTTTTTTTGAGACAAAGTCTCGCTCTTGTCCCCCGGGCTGGAGTGCAATGGCATGATCTTGGCTCACTGCAACGTCTGCCTCCCGGGTTCAAGCGATTCTCTTGCCTCAGCCTCCCAAGTAGCTGGGATTACAGGTGCGTGCCATGACGCCCAGCTAATTTTTATATTTTTAGTAGAGACGGGGTTTCACCATATTGACCAGGCTAGTGTCGAACTCCTGACCTTAAGTGATCCACCCGCCTCAGCTTCCCAAAGTGCTGGGATTATAGGCTTGAGCCACCATGCCTGGCCAGGAGGGGTTCTCAACCCATTTGACAGAAGAAGAGACAGAGGCTAACAGAAACAAGTTGCTCCAGTTTACCCAGCTAGTACGTGACCAAGTCAGAGGGCCAGGCGAGGTGGGCCTGATTCCCGGGCTCTGCACACAGCCACCGAGCTTGTCCTGGTGAGCCTGTGCCTCTGATGACAGAGTTTCTACTTTCATGGAAGGAGCTAGTTGACCCCCGTCTCCACAGCCACCCGACGCAAGTGCTGTCCTGGGCCTGTGCGCCCCTTCCTCCTGCAGCCCCGGTGCAGCTTACTGACCAGCACCACATCCATCAGCACGTGCCAGGAGGGCTGCAGGGCAGGAAGCACGGTCCCTGTGCTCCTGATGGGGCCTAGGGCTCTCGTTCAGGAGCTCTCCAAGGCCACAAAGCTAGTAAACAGCTGACTGGGGACAGAGACTCAGGTCCAGCAGCCGGGTCCTGTAGGCTGGATGACTTCTTGTCTTTACAAGGAGCCTGGAGCTTTCCAGTCACTTCCAATGTGTCTGAGGCAGACAGCGGGAGGCTGAGAAGGCACAAGGGGTGCTGGAGGTAAAGAGAGGCCGAGAAGCCTTCTGCCGGGCGCCAGCCTGCATGAGACGTCCACACTGGCGTTCCCACCTGGGGCCAACAATCCCGGGTCTGAGCAGGAAAGGCCCCTCACATGCTCCTTCTGCTCCAGCTGGGTCTCAGGGAGGGGACCTCACGGCATGCACTCCCAGAGATGTTTCTGAGCACCCACTGATGCTCTCAAGGAGGGTGCAGAGAAGCCAAGAGGACATTTCCCTATGGGAGGGAGCACAGAACTGGGGGCCCTGACCCGGTCTGCTGGGGCTCTGGCCAGGTCCGGCTCCTCAGAGGAAATGGATCTGAGCTGAGCCCTAAAGGGTGAGTAGTTATCCCCATGAAGGGGGTAGGTAGTGGTCCAGGCAGAGGGGTCCAGGTGTGCAGTGGCCAGGGGACAAGTGCAGCTTTCGGGAAAGTCCAAGTAGCTTGGTGTGGATGGAGTGTGGAGTGGGGGTGGGGCCTGGGAATGGGGAGAGGAGAGAGAGGAAACTGAAGGTGGGGCAGGAGGGGCTTGTAGCCTCCTCCAGTGGGCAGTGCTCCCATGACCACTGCGGATGGCAGCTGAGTGCAGGGAGGCCCTGAAGCAGGCGAGCCTGTAGAAGCATGGGGTCCTGGGCATCGCCTGGATAAGGGCCTCCTGTCCCAGCAGATCTCTTCTCTGTACCTCTGCCTGGTGATGGAGTTCAACAAGCTCAGCTTCCAGGAGGTCATTGAGGATAAGAGGAAGGCAAAGGAAATCATTGACTCTAAGGTAAGATCCTCTGGGCACCAGGCCTGGGGGCCACCTAGACCTGTGACACAGGCCCTGCAGCTCGGGGCAAAGTGACAGCGGGAAGGCAGGCACCATGGAGTCCAGCCTTGTTTTTTTCTTAAATGTATGCCTCGAGGCATTGCACCCTAGGACGCGTGCAGATCTTAAGTGCACAGTTTGATGCACTCATACAACTTCTACCCAGATCAAGGCAGAAGGCATTCCTAACCACAGAAGGTTCCCAGTTGGTGACCATGATTCCAGATTGTTCTGCCAGTCGGTCCCTGAAGTTCACGTAAATGGACTCCTCCGGCATGCCGCACGCTCCTGTCTGGTCTCCTTCCCTCAGCTGCTGCATGCACCCGCAAATCATCTGTGCTCATTGCTTGCTGCCACTCTGCTGCCTGGCGCCCGGCAGGCTGGTTTCCTAGTCTTGTGTGGATAAGCATTTGGGCTGCTTCCAGTTTGGGGCCATTGTGAATAAGGCTGCTATGAGCATTGCTGGAAGGCACTCACTTTTCTGGGATGAATACCTGGGAGTGGAATTATTGGGTCGTAGAATAGGTGTGTGTGTAGCTTTGGTAGATGCTCCAAACAGATTTCCAACGTGGTTTGGTTGGCCCCATGTTTACTCTCACAAGCTGTGAGCATTCCCAGTCCACATGGCGGCCAGCGCTTCACTGTGTCAGTCTTGTTGTTGTCGTTGTTGAGATGGAGTCTCACTCTGTCGCCCAGGCTGGAGTACAATGCACGATCTCGGCTCACTGCAACCTTCGCCTCCCGGTTCAAGTGATTCTCCTGCCTCAGCCTCCCAAGTACCTGGGACTAAAGGTGCCCACCATCACACCCAGCTAATTTTTGTATTATTAGTAGAGACAGGGTTTTACTATGTTGCCCAGGCTGGTCTCGAACTCCTTACCTCAAGTGATCCGCCCGCCTCAGCCTCCCAAAGTGCTGGAATTACAGGCGTGAGCCACCGCGCCCGACCAGTTCACTTTCTTTTTTTTTTTTTTTTTTTTTTTTTTTGAGACGGAGTCTCGCGCTGTGTCACCCAGGCTGGAGTGCAGTGGCGCGATCTCGGCTCACTGCAAGCTCCGCCTCCCAGGTTCAGGCCATTCTCCTGCCTCAGCCTCCGAGTAGCTGGGACTACAGGCGCCCGCCACCACGCCCGGCTAGTTTTTTGTATTTTTAGTAGAGACGGGGTTTCACCATGTTAGCCAGGATGGTCTCGATCTCCTGACCTCGTGATCCGCCCGCCTCGGCCTCCCAAAGTGCTGGGATTACAGGCTTGAGCCACCGCGCCCGGCCCAGTTCACTTTCTTAATGATGTCTTTTGATGACAGAAAGTCCTAACTGTAATGAAGTTCGCTTTCCCAATGCTGTCTCTTATGGTTAGTGCCTTTGGAGTTTAGGGAGCCTTTTGTGCTCCAAGGTCATGAAGATACTCTCCTCGGTTCTGGAAGTTTGGTCGTTTTTGCCTTCGCATTTAGATCTTTCATCTCCCCCAGAAGAATGCTGCCTGCTTTTACCCTGAAAACGGTGTTTGGTGGGACCATGTGCCCCTGAGGGGCTCTTCGGGGCACACAGCTCTTCTCTTACCGTGGGCCTCAGAGGCAGGCCCGAAGTGGGTTTCAGACTTTGAGTGAAGCCCTTAAAACACGAAATGTTCCCAGAAACCCAGTAAGTGCAGCAGACCTACTCTAACTGGGGAGAGTGGGAGGATGCTCACGTCCTGCCCCCTCAGCCCCTCTCTGACACCCCAGGGTGGCCCTGAATCCAGGGACCCTAGGAGCCCAGCTTCAGAACCACCGCCCTGAGTACTCGATGGAGCTTGTCTCTGACGCCGAACACTCCCAGCATTCTCTCTCAGGGTTCTTTTCATTAGAATGACTTAGAGGAACGAGCTCGTGTAGGCACTGAAGGCTTCCACCCCTCCCATACCCGCAAGGCCCATCTGCCTCCAGCTCCCGGCAAGTGTGGGGCAGTGCGGGCCGCAGGGTGGGGTGCAGGGATGGGGCCCTGCAGCACCCGGGGTCTCTGGTATAGAGACAGCAGTGTGGAGTCTGGAAACTCAGAGTCCTTCTGGCTGCCGCCGCGGCTTTACCATCTGGAGAGCCACCACACTGAAGCCTCCTCCACCCTGAGCGCTTGGCTGGCTTCAGGCCTGTCTCAAGATGCAGGGAGAGAAAACACCACCCTCCTGCTGGCTGCTCTGAGTGTCACCCCCCGAAAGCAGCACAGGGCGCCCCTCCCATCCTGGCACCCCCTGCTTCTCCCCCAGTGGATGCAGAATGTGCTGGGCCAGGTGCTGGACGCGCTGGAATACCTGCACCATTTGGACATCATCCACAGGTGAGTGGGGCCCCTGACCTCCCTGGACTGGTGGGCTGCTTCGGGAGAAAAGGCACTGAGGCCACTCGGGTGCCAGTGCCCGTGGGCAGGACCTGGGGAGAAAGGCGCACTGGGCCAGTGCAGCCAGGATAGGATGGGGACCTTCCAGACCTCCTCCCAGGCTCAAAAGAGGCTCTTCCAAGTGGTCTCAAGCCATGTGCACACGCACAGCTGCATGGGGTGTGCACTAGCCAGGCGGGCTGCTCTAGAGTTCATGGAAAGGAAGGAGGCAACAGCCCTGCCAGGAAGAGAGACCAGGCTGCCTGTCGTGGCGCCGGTGTTGTCTGAGTGGGCCCTGCTGAGCCTTTGACCACCCAGCGGCACAGCATCAGGCTGGAGAATCCACGGTCTGAAGGGGCTGGGAGATGGCTCCAATTCTGAACACCAATATCTTATTTAAAGAGGAAGAGGGAACCCATGTGGCTGGGCCTGGTGGCACATGCCCGTGGTCCCAGCAACATGGAGGCTGAGGTGGGAGGATTGCTTGAAGCCAGGAGCTTGAGGCTTCAGTGAGCTATGATCGTGCCACCACACTTCAGCCTGGGCAACCCTGACTTAAAACACACAGATACACACACACACACACACACACACACACACACACACCACGCAGACCATATGTACAAAGGGAATGCTTCACATTCCACATTCAGTGTCATGTCACTGGACATTGCACAATGGCCAAAAATCAATACCCAGTCAAATGCATCGCTGGGCTATCTAAGGAGGTGAACATGTCAACCCAGGGACCTTTCCGGGTGTTGGGGGTGTTCCTACTTGTGGTTGGAGATTCTTCCCCCGGTTTAAAATAATTGAGTACAGGCCGGGCGCGGTGGCTCAAGCCTGTAATCCCAGCACTTTGGGAGGCCGAGACGGGCGGATCATGAGGTCAGGAGATCGAGACCATCCTGGCTAACCCGGTGAAACCCCGTCTCTACTAAAAAAACACAAAAAACTAGCCGGGCGAGGTGGCGGGCGCCTGTAGTCCCAGCTGCTCGGGAGGCTGAGGCAGGAAAATGGCGTGAACCCGGGAGGCGGAGCTTGCAGTGAGCCGAGATCCGGCCACTGCACTCCAGCCCGGGCGACAGAGCGAGACTCCATCTCAAAAAAAAATAAAAATAAAAATAATTGAGTACATTTCTGTACATAGAAACAACTGCTTAAAAAGTAGGCTGAGATGGGGCATTTTGTGGAGGGGAGGAGGGTGTGGGCTGCTGCCTCAGAACCGGGTGGGGCAGGGAGCAGAGAGTCAGGCTCAGCACGCACGTTGGTCCCACCTGGGGTCGGGGGTGGTGGCTGCCCAGGTGGCCCCTTGGCACCCAGAGGCGAACCCCCCTCTTGATTTCAGGAATCTCAAACCCTCCAACATCATCCTCGTCAGCAGTGACCACTGCAAACTGCAGGACCTGAGCTCCAACGTGCTAATGACGAACAAAGCCAAATGGAATATCCGTGCAGAGGAAGGTGGCAGGGGCTCCCCTAAGTCGTGGGAGAGGGGGTTGGCGCCTAGAATCCAGACGGTGGTGGCCACTCTGGGTGCTGGAGTGAGGCAACATCAAACAGCAGTTTGCTCAGAAGGTCCCCACAAAGCCCTAGCCTTGTGTGGACCCCAAAGAGACCTCCTTTGGGTTGTAACTGAGCAGGCGTGCCACCACCAGGCGCAGGGCCCCAAAGACACCCAGCATTTGAGAGAAACAAAGTCGTGGTTGTTTGTGATACCCCAGAAAATGTTGCTTCTCAGGGAGGGAAAAGAAAGCTTCAGAAGGAAGGAAACAAAAATGCCAGGACGGAGGGTCTGTGGGTGCCACGCACTAACTGCGTGTGGATCACTGAGTCCTAAAACAACCCAGGAGATGACTGGGGTGGGTGGCAAGGGGAGACGAGTTCTCGTTCCTTCGAAAAGATGGCCGGAGAAAGGAGGCTGGAGAGAGTAACCACAGAGGAGGAGTCCAGAGTCCAGAGTCCCAGGGTGGCAGTGGCTGGTTGCACTCTGTCCTTGGTAGACAAAAGATGAATGAGTAGATGGGTGCAGAGATGGGTGGGTGTGTGGTTAGGTGGGTGGGTGAGTGGATGGGTGGATGGATGGTGAGTGGATGGATGGATGGATGGATGGATGGATGGATGGATGCGTGGGTGGATGAGTGGATGGATGGATGGATGGGTGAGTGGATGGATGGTGAATGGATGGATGGATGGATAGGTAAGTGGATGGATGATGGGTGAGTGGATGGATGGATGGATGGATAGGTGGGTGGGTAAGTGGATGGTGGGTGAGTGGATGGATGGGTGAGTGGATGGGTGGGGTGGGTGAGTGGATGGATGGATGGATAAGTGGGTGGATGGATGGATAAATAGGTGGGTGGGTGGATGGATGGATGGATGGATAGGGTAGGTGGGTGGGTGAGTGGATGGATAGATGGATAGATGGGTGGGTGAGTGGATGGGTGGGTAGGTGAGTAGATGGATGGATGGGTGGATGGGTGTGTGGTTGCATGGGTGGGTGTATGGGCAGATGGGTGAGTGCATGGGTTGTGGACGGTTGGGTAGGTGAGTAGATGGATGGGTGGGTGGGTGCATGTGTGGATGGATGTGTGGGTGGGTGGGTATATGGATGGATTGGTGGGTGTGTGGGTAGATGGGTGGGTGTGTGGGTGGATGAGTGAGAGTGAGTGAATGAGTGGGTGGGTGGGTGAGTGGATGGATGAGTGGATGAGTGGATGGATGGATGGATGGATGGGAGGGTGGGTAAGTGGATGGGTGGGTGGGCAGGTGGGTGGGTGAGTGGATGGATAGGTGGGTGGGTCAGTGGATGGATGGATCGATTGATGGGTAAGTGAGTAGATGGATGGATGGGTGGATGGGTGTGTGGTTGGAGGGGTGGGTGTGTGGGCGGATGGGTGAGTGCATGGGTTGTGGACAGATGGTTGGGTGGGTAGACGGATGGATGGGTGGGTGCATGTGTGGATGGATGTGTGGGTGGGTGGGTGTATGGATGAATGGATGGATGGGTGGGTGTGTGGGTAGATGGGTGGGTGTGTAGATGGATGGATGGGTGGGTGAGTGAGTGAATGAGTGGGTAGGTGGGTGAGTGGATGGGTGGGTGGATGGATGGATGGATGGATGGGGTATGTGTGGATGGATGGGTGAACAGACAGGCAGATGGTTGTTTCTATTGGAGGTGTAGATGGCACACGTCCTTGGTGTCCAGCTCTTTACTGTTGGGCTGGGGAATGGAGGTCCAGAGAAGGAGGGGCTGCCTGAGGCCAACCAGGGACTGATGGACTCAGAAGAGTCTGCTCTTTTGCCTCCCTGCCTGGGGTTCCAGTTTAGAAAGTAGGGCAGAGCAACTGTAACTTTGCCCCCAAGGTCCTGACATTTAGAAGGGGCAAGAAGTTTAGAGGGGTGCACAGTTTCTTGGCACGTGCCTCTTCCATCTCCTTCTACAGCCATCTTGGGCACACAGACACACCACCCCTACGGGCCAACCTGGTGGGCACCCGCCAAGATGGATAGCTTCAGTGGCTCCAGATTAACGCAAAGCTCCTGCTGACTGGGGCCTCTTCCTCCCCACAGTTAATATTCTCCACCTCTTCTGAGAAGAGGAGCTGCAGGGCTCATGTTGTGTTTCAAGCTGCCTGTGAGGGGCCACCACAGGGGATACAATGCTAGGCAGGATGACTCTGTCAAGCCCCTGCCCCCAAGGAACGAAGGACTCAGGGATCCCACCTTGCTCTTACCAACAGACCCCTTTCATAAGTCCTGGATGGCCCCTGAAGCCCTCAACTTCTCCTTCAGCCAGAAATCAGACATCTGGTCCCTGGGCTGCATCATTCTGGACATGACCAGCTGCTCCTTCATGGATGTGAGCCGCCCTCCCTCCCCCATACCCCACATGCTGCTCCCCATGCACCCAGGCCTGGGGAGAAGGCTTGGCCTCACCCTGCCTCCCCTCCGCATCCCTTCCCCTGGCTCCCTGCAGGCTGCACAGAGCCCCCTCCTCCACCTGTGGGGGGCCTGCCTTCCTCAGAACCCCCCAGCATGTGCAGCACCTGCTGGGCTCTAGCAGGATGACAGCAGTGGTAATATTCAGACCATCCCACGCGACCCTTGCAGCAGCCCTCCAGGTGGTGTCACTGACTCTTAATGGAAAAAAGCCAAGTTCAGGTGCCCTTGTGAGCATGAAGGCTGCACGGAGTTGTAAGCAACGGAAACCCAGCGTGGGCCTGAACACACCTGGCTGCCTCATGCACAAGCCCCAGGCTAGTGTGGAGGCGCCTTCTCTCCTCCTGCACATCCTTAGCACGTAGCTCTTTCTCTCATCCCTGCTGGGGCTCCTGCACCATGGCCACAGCCTGTGGGCAGGAAGGAGGGGAGGCAGAGGGCCCCACTGGCCCCGTGAGCACTCCGAGGTCACTCTGGCTGCAGGGAGGCAGGGAAGTCCAGCCTGTTGCTTCCTACCCTCTATATGCAGAAGAGAAAGTGGGGAAGGCCTGCCATGCCCCAAACAAGGAAGCTCCCCTTCTCCGCAGCACCACCTGCAGGCACCGAGGTCCCCAGAAAGGACAGACACCTGACTGGGCCCAGGTTCCTCATGCTCTCCCAGACCCCCAGACTCTACCTCTGAGAAGCACCTTGCCACTCCCTTCCTTTGGAAGACTCCCAGGGAAATGAGAGCCTTCCCACTATGGAGGCTGTGTGACATCCTGGAGCGTGACCCTGGACACGCTCACACTCTGTGAAATGGGCATGCTGTCTTACTGGCTGGGTCTAGATCAGGGGGCTTCTTGGCAGGACTCTACCCTGGGAGACAACCCGCTGGCTTCTCCGAAACTCCATTTCTTCTTATGGAAGAGCTCGGGGCCCCTGGGGTCTCTGGGCATTCTTGTAGGCAGTGGCCACACCTGGATCTCCCTGGTCTCCTCCTGGATTTCTTGGTCCCTGGTCGCCCTCTGCCCATGCTGGGGCCTAGTTTCCATTTACTTAAGGTAATGCACAGAGCTGTCCTCTCTCCGTGCAGAGCACAGAAGCCATGTATCTGCGGAAGTCCCTCCGCCAGAGCCCGGGCAGCCTGGAGACCGTCCTGAAGACGATGGAGGAGAAGCAGATCCCGGATGCAGAAACCTTCGGGAATCTTCTGCCCGGGATGCTCCAGATCGACCCCTCGGATCGAATAACGATAAAGTGAGCTCAGGGTCGGGGTTTATTTTAACCTATGGATTTATCTTTCAACATCTCTCCACCCTAATACAAACACAACTAGTTGGCTTTGTAACACCTCAAAGAACTCCATCACAGACGCCCTGATGATCCCTGCACTGCTGGGCTTTTCCCAGTTCTGGCGCTCCCAAACCGTGCTGCGTCGAGTGATCCTGAATGCACCTCTCTGAACGCTGGAGGGAGCAGACGGACTCCCAGAAGGCACAGGAGGCACAGCCTCCAGGACCCACGACACTTTTAGGGTTCCAGAAAAAAATTTTCATTCTACGTTAAAAAAAAAATTCCTGGCCGGGCGCGGTGGCTCAAGCCTGTAATCCCAGCACTTTGGGAGGCCGAGACGGGCGGATCACGAGGTCAGGAGATCGAGACCATCCTGGCTAACACGGTGAAACCCCGTCTCTACTAAAAAATACAAAAAACTAGCCGGGCGAAGTGGCGGGCGCCTGTAGTCCCAGCTACTTGGGAGGCTGAGGCAGGAGAATGGCGTGAACCCGGGAGGCGGAGCTTGCAGTGAGCTGAGATCCGGCCACCGCACTCCAGCCTGGGCGACAGAGCCAGACTCAGTCTCAAAAAAAAAAAAGAAAAAAAAATAAAATTCCTAAAGACAGTGGTCACCTTTAAAATTTTCATTCTAACTTATTTTAAAATCAGAAGACAAAAGTAAATACATAACACTGGCCGGGTGCAGTGGTTCGTGCCTCTAATCCCAGCACTTTGGGAGGCCGAGGCGGGCAGATCAATTGAGCTCAGGAGTTCGAGTGTAGCCCGGGTAACATGGCGAAATCCCTGTCTCTACTAAAAATACAAAAAAATTAGCTGGGTATAGTGGTGCATGCCTGTGTTCCCAGCTACTGGGGAGGCTGAGGCAGGAGGATCGCTCGAGCCCGGGAGGCAGAGGTTGCAGTGAGCCAAGATCGCGCCACTGCACTCCAGCCTGGGCGACAGAGCGAGACTCCATCTCAAAAATAAAAAAGAATCCAGGCCAGGCACGGTGGCTCACGCCTGTAATCCCAGCACTTTGGGAGGCCGAGGTGGGTGGATCACTTGAGGTCAGGTGTTCGAGACTGGCCTGGCCAACAGAATGAAACCCCGTCTCTACTAAAAATAGAAAAAAAAATTAGCCGCGCGCGGTGGCGGGCGCCTGTGGTCCCAGCTGCTCAGGAGGCTGAGGCAGGAGAATTGCTTGAACCCGGGAGGCAGAGGTTGCAATGAGCCGAGATCGTGCCACGGCACTCCAGCCTGGGCGACAAGAGTGAAACTCCATCTCAAAAAACAAACAAACAAACAAAAAAAACCCCCAACACTATAGCAAGGAATCCAGCCTGAGTCATATCCGTCTTTATGCCAATGCAGTTGTAAAATCTGGGTTTTCATGTTTCCATGGAGGCAGGGGACCACAAAAGCAAAAGTGCCAGGGCCTGGAACTGTCCCCCAGCTCTATGAGCTGAGGCCGTGCCTCCGTGGAGTACTTCCCTGGGTGTGGAATTACTGGGGTGCTTGCCGGACACACTGGGAACACTATGAGAGACCCTGCCAAATGGATCCCAAAACAGTGAGGTCAGTGTCCAGCATCCGCACCGATGGGCAGCCCGGAGCCGGAGGCAGAGGGAGAGCCCCACGGGGAGGCGGCAGGGGGCGCTGCTGGGTTACTCAGCCCTCTCTGCTCCTCTGCTAGGGACGTGGTGCACATCACCTTCGTGAGCGGCTCCTTCAAGTCGTCATGCATCTCTCTGACCCTGTACCGGGAGACGGTGCCTGCGTCCATCACCGACATGCTGTTAGAAGGCAACGTGGCCAGCATTTTAGGTGATGTGATGCTGGGGACACACAGCTCCTGTCCATGGCCTTGGCATCCTGTTGTTTAGTTCCAGAGGGTTCATGATTTATGCCCCTGGCCTTGCTCCACACGCACGACCAGTGGGTAGGAACAGTTTCCCTCCATCCATCCCTACACACTGCCCAGGACACCGCTCTGCTCAAATACCCTCCATAGCTCCCAACTACCTATAACACAAAGTTCCTCTCCAAAGCCTGGCCCCCACCTGTTTTCCCTCCACTCCTGCTACACAAATCCTCCATGTAGCTCAGTGGCCGAGTCACTGCCCGCGCCTTCCACAACCCTCTGCTTTTGCTTCCACAGCCTGGGTGGCACACAGTGGTCCCGGGGCGTCTTCCTCACACAGCACCACTTCCTGTGTGCCTCCTATGTGCCCGGGATGAGCGGAAGTGCGCACTTCCTGTGTGCCTCCTATGTGCCCAGGATGAGCGGAAGTGCGCTCCACTATTTGTGTGCTCCAAGACAGAGACTTGGGTTCTATCAAGGAAAAGTCGCTTGGTCTCAGTGGCCTCATCTGTAAAGTGGGGATGGTAACAGCCCCTCCCTCTCATCCTGAACCTGTAGATCCGAGGAGGGGATGCACACACAGCAGCCAGGCCAGTGTGGTGCCGAGAGACAGGGCCCTGAGGCCCTGGTCCTCAGAAAGGTCCCTCCCCTGCCTTCCTGTCCCTGCAGAGGTCATGCAGAACTTCTCTGGCTGGCCCGAAGTCCAGTTCAGGGCCATGAGGAGGCTTCTGAAAATGCCTGCAGATCAGCTAGGTAGGCCTCACCCTGCACCTCTTTCCCAGCTGCTCCCCTAGGGGCAGAAGCTATGGTCCGGCCTGCGGGGAGCTGGGGCTGGCCCTCACCCTGGGCTTTCCTTGCCAGTGCTTTAGTGCAGCGTGGAGGTGTGCATGTGTCCCCAGAAGCGTCCCGTGTCTCTGCTATCCGCCTGGGGAAGGCAGCAGAGAAGGGGAATGGGTGGCGTAGCAGCCCTCACATGATTTTAATGGAGCCATAGACATCCCATGTACCCCACTGTCTCTATGAGGGGTATGTGAGTTGTCTCTCAGTTTCCACTGTTATGAATGATACTGGAACAGACACCCTGGTATATATGTATCTGTGCGCTTATGTTTCTGTAGCACAGATTCGTAAATGTTCAAGGGTGTGAATACTTTAAATTTTCATAGATACAGCAACTTGCCCACCTATTAAGAATGCATGGCCTGGCACAGTGGCTCATGCCTGTAATCCCAACACATTGAGGAGCCAAGGCGGGAGGACTGCTTGAGCCCAGGGGTTCGAGGCCAGCCTGAGCAACAAAGGGAGAGCCTGTTTCTACAGAAAATAAAAACAATTAGCCAGGTGTGGTGACACAGGTCTGTTGTCCCAGCTGCTCTGGAGGCTAAGGCAGGAGGATTGCTGGAGCCCAGGGAATCGAGGCTATAGTGAGATACGCTTGCGCCGCCGCACTCCAGCCTAGAAGACCCTGTCTCAGAAAACAAAACCAAATTCAAAAAGGTTGTGACTGCTTATTCATGGAGAGTGTTGGGAAAAGCAGTGGTTTTTTGTTTTTTGTTGTTTTTTTTTTTTTTGAGACAGGGTCTTGCTCTATCCCCCAGGCTGGAGTGCAGTGGTGTGATCTTGGCTCACTGCAACCTCCGCCTCCTGGGTTCAAGTGATTCTCCTGCCTCAGCCTCCCAAGTAGCTGGGACTACAGGTGCATACCACCACACCCGGCTAATTTTTTGTATTTTTAGTAGAGAGGTGGTTTCACTATGTTGGCCAGGCTGGTCTCAAAATGCCTGATCTCAAGTGATCTGCCTGTCTCGGCCTTCCAAAGTGCTGGGATTACAGGCATGAGACACCGTGCCTGGCCAATTTTTAAAACATTTGTGTCAAAACATACTTTCTTTTTTTTTTTTTTTTTTTGAGACGGAGTCTCGCTCTGCCGCCCAGGCTGGAGTGTAGTGGCCGGATCTCAGCTCACTGCAAGCTCCGCCTCCCGGGTTTACGCCATTCTCCTGCCTCAGCCTCCCGAGTAGCTGGGACTACAGGCGCCCGCCACCTCGCCCGGCTAAGTTTTTTTTTTTGTATTTTTTAGTAGAGACGGGGTTTCACCGTGTTAGCCAGGATGGTCTCGATCTCCTGACCTCGTGATCTGCCCGTCTCGGCCTCCCAAAGTGCTGGGATTACAGGCTTGAGCCACCGCGCCCGGCCAGAACATACTTTCATAAAATCGTTCAACCTTTTTCACCTGCCTGAACATTACCTTCACACATCCCTCCATCCCTCCATCCATCCATCCATCCATCCATCCATCCATCCATCCGTCCATCCATCCATCCGTCCATCCATCCATCCGTCCATCCATCCATCCATCCATCCATCCATCCGTCCATCCATTTATCCATCCGTCCATCTATCCATCAGACCTGGATTAGGAATCCACTGAGGTTTGTTGCAGTGGCTCAGGCCTCAGAGATGACAAGGCCCAGCCCTGACCTTCGAGTAGGTGGCAGAGGCCTCATATGGGCCTAATTTACCATTCCCTCCCTCCCCTCCTCCTCTTTGACCCCTTTTGTAGCTCAGCTGTGACCAGGACAGAGTCCCTGGGAAGACAGATTTTGCCTCCCTGGGGAAACGAGGGAAGCTTTTGGGCCCCATCCCAAAGGCTCGGTCTTTCCCAGCACCCGGAACCACACCTCCCTCCAAGTCTTGCTTAGAAATGGGCTTGCAGCTGAGCACAGTGACTCATGCCTGAAATCCCAGCACTTTCGGAGGCTGAGGTGGGCGGATCACTTGAGATCACGAGTTCAAGACCAGCCTGGCCAACATGGTGAAACCCTGTCTCAACTAAAAATACAAAAATTAGCCAGATGTGGTGGCGCATGCCTGTAATCTCAGCTACTCAGGAGACTGAGGCAGGAGAATCGCTTGAACCCAGGAGGGGGAGGTTGTGGTGAGCCGAGATGATGCCACAGAAAAGCCTGGGTGACAGAGTGAGACTCTGTCCCCCCCCCCCAAAAAAAAAGGTGGGGAGGGGCACTTGCTTTGCTCCGCACTCCGGGTGCCAGGACTTCATCCTTGTTGCTCTCATGAGCCTACAGTGGAGGGATGGCTGCCTGGCCACTGCCCCTCACCCAGTCCCCAGCCCACAACAGTTCCTGGCACAGTGGCAGGGTGGATGGAGCCCACCCACACCCACCCTCGAGGCAGTTGCAGCCAAGGGCTCTGGAGTAGACTGGCTGGTTCTAAACTGCTGAAGAGCAGGTGCTTTCATCCCACTGACCCCAGGTTTCTCATCTGCACAAGGAGGGCAGTCCCGGGAGGGGCCACTTCACAGGGCTGTGGGCAGCACAGAACATGTACCCGTGGCAGACATGGCATGCAGTCCACGGACCTAGCACTAATCCTCATTGTCCTTCCCCCTTCTATTCATCCACCTAGGGCCCTGCAGGCTCCCACCAGCCTCTGGGGGCCCTGGTCTGCTCTAAACACCCCTGACCTGGCCCAAAATGAATCTCCCCTGTGCCGCCCACCCTGCCAGGTCTGCCGTGGTGCCCGGAGCTGGTGGAGGTGGTGGTCACGACCATGCAGCTGCATGACAGGGTCCTTGACATCCAGCTGTGTGCCTGCTCCCTGCTGCTGCACCTCCTGGGCCAAGGTGGGTGCCAAACCAGGCCAGGTGGGGTCAAGGAGGCTGTGCGCTGCTTCCTGCAGCTATGCCTCCTGCGCCAAGGTGGGTACCGGGCCGGGTGGGTTGGGGGAATCCATGCCCTGCTCCCTGCTGCTGCACCTTCTAGGCCAAGGTGGATGCCAGGGCCAGGCCAGATGGGGGAGACACTCTTGGTGGCCTAGCTCCGTCCCCACCTGTTACCTGGTTGGCATCTGACCCTCTGGACAGTCCATACCATCCTGTGCTCATTGGACCCCATCCTGGATGGCAGAGGGCATAGGCCAGGAGCCTAGAGATGTGGATCCCACCCACGTCTGCCTTTTGCCTGCTCTGTGGCCCTGGACAAGTTCCTGCTGCTCCCGCCAGTTTCCCAGCTATGAAGCGAGGAGCTGGACACGAGGTCCTCTGGAGTGGCCCTCAGGGAGGATGGGTTGCATCCTCTGAAGGGGGCTGGTAGGACAGTGCTGAGTTGATTTCACTGCCCTGATGGAAGACGCTGGAGCTGACAGTCCGAGCCTCCTATGAGACCTGGGTTGTTAAAAAAGTTGAATTAGCTTTCATGATTTTTTTTTTAAACAAAAAGTATTTAGTTACCTTTCTAGTTTTTTTTTTTTTTTTTTTGAGATGGAGTTTTGCTCGTCACCCAGGCCGGAGTGCAGTGGCACGATCTCGGTTCACTGCAACCTCCCCTCCTGGGTTCAAGCGATTTTCCTGCCTCAGCCTCCTGAGTGGCTGGGACTACAGGCACCCACCACAACACCTGGCTAATTTTTGTATTTTTAGTAGAGACGTGTTTCGCCATGTCAGTCAGGCTGGTCTTGAACTCCTGATGTCGTGATCCACCCACCTCAGCCTCCCAAAGTGCTGGGATTACAGGCATGAGCCACCATGCCCGCCCACCTTTCCAGTTTCACTGTTGAAGTTTGGAGTTCCATACAACGTTGAAATTGTGTTCACTGCTGCCTGGCCGGCTCCCACGGACCAGGATGGGTGGCCTGGCCAGGCAGGGCTTCCCTCCAGCCCTTCACTCCATTAGGGCACACGGATTCATGGAGGCCTGCTCTAGGCCAGGAGAACAAGGCAGACCTTGCTTTCCTTGCAAAGACCTTGCATCTCAGACCTTGCATCTCATGCAAAGTAGAGATGCTATCCCCCAGCCTGTGAGCCTCGTGTGTCTCGTCCCACGCCCCAGCTGTGGGGCTAACCCCAGGCGTCTTCCTCTGGCCTGAGCAGCGATGGTGCACCACCCGGAAGCCAAGGCTCTCTGTAACCAAGCCATCACCTCCGCCGTGCTGAGTGCTCTTTGGAGCTACCCCGAGGAGGACTCGCTCCTTGTCTTGGTCTACAGCCTGCTCGCCATCACCACAACCCAGGGTGTGTCTGCCAGCCACCTCGTGCCCCACCCACACTCCAGGACAGCCCTTCCCAGGGGTCTCGGGAAGGGTTGGTTTGGGGTACAGGTGGGTTGGACAGGACAGTGCTGGGCCTCCTCCTGAGATGCACAGTGGCATTTGGCCATCTTCATTCGGTCACCCCAAATGCTGGTCGCATCCTTTTCCATCTTGATGACAAGCTTCCACTCTTGAAGTCACTGGTTCCCTCTACAGACATGCCAGGCGCGGCTGTGGGCTTCACACCAATTACATCTATTTGCCACACTTCCTGCCCCTTCTGGGAGGCTGGAGGGCAAATGCCCTGTCTCCATTCCATAGGGCCCAGTAGGCTTCCGAAGCCACCAGCCAGGACTGTGGGAAGGAGAGGGCCACACAGAGCGTTCACAGCCTCACCCACAAATCGGGTGGGCACTGTTCTCCCCAACAGGAAGCTGGGCCTTGAGAGAGCCTAAGGACAGCCGCCAGGAATCCCAAGCAGCGGGGGTCAGGGCTGGGTCCCAGCACCCTCTTTACTGCATAGACTGGATAGCTGACCATACACAATTGATCTCACTTTTGGGAGTGAAAGGAGGCACTAAGAATAGATGTCAAATGGAACCATTAGGCAAAATGGATGTTAGTTCATCCTACCAGGATAGGGCCCCATCACGGTTCCATCCTGGAAGGCACAGTCCGGCTCTGTGGGCCCAGGAGGCAGGGTCAGGCCCCCTGGATGGGAAGCTACAGAGGTCAGACCCAGCCTGGTAGTAGGATGGCAGCTATTGGGACTGGTGGCCCACGAGATGGACAGACTCCTCTGGGGCCAGTCCCATGTCCTCCTGTTCAGGGCTCCGTTGAGTGCACATGACTTGGCCCAGAGCAGGCACCCCCCAGATCGCAGGTCAAATGGGACTGCAGTGCCCAAGGACAACAAAGGCGGGAAGGCTGCCTGGAGGGAGGGGCCCTGGGGCCCTCATTCTGGCCCACCCACAGAGTCAGAGTCAGAGTCAGAGTCAGTGTCAGAGGAGCTGCAGAACGCCGGGCTGCTGGAGCACATCCTGGAGCACCTCAACAGCTCCCTCGAAAGCAGGGACGTCTGCGTCAGTGGCCTGGGCCTGCTCTGGGCCCTCCTGCTGGATGGTGAGGGGCCCTCCTCCTGCTGTCCCACTGGGGCTGGGAGCCCTTCCCCAGTCGCTCCCCAACTACCCCTGAGAGCCTCTGAGGACCTCCATGTCCTGTCCCCGAAGCACGACAGCCATGGTATGGGAAAGGCTCTTCTGAGAGCCTGCAACAGAAGAAAATCAAGGAGCAGAGAGAGAGAAGGTGGGGGAGGAAAGGCCTTCTGGCACAGGCCAGGCTTCAGGACTTCTTGCCCAATGGGCAGACCCCTCAGTTTTAAGTGCCTCCTGCCCAGGGAAACGTCCTGGAATTTTCCAGGCAGTCCTGGTTCCAGGGGACAGCGTACCATCTTGGCACTCCAGTGCCCCAGGAAAAAGAGGGCTCCAAACCATGGAAAGCCCAGGAAACCCAACAACGCTGCCAGCACCCAAAGTGTGGGATTCTCCAAGCCTCTCCTGGGCTAATCCCCGCAACTGTCTGAGGACAGCTGACCTCTCCCACCCCATTTCTGTTCTTGTCCTTAGTTGGAGGAAGGCAGCAGATTGGGGGTGGAAGGCCCCCCTGCACACAACCAAGGCCTGGGTGTCCCCTTCCATCCCTGTCCTGGTTCCAGGTATCATTGTGAACAAGGCCCCTTTGGAGAAGGTCCCGGACCTCATCAGCCAGGTGTTGGCCACCTACCCTGCGGATGGGGAAATGGCGGAAGCCAGCTGCGGAGTCTTCTGGCTGCTGTCCCTACTGGGTGAGCTGGGTGGGCGTCCTGGGACCCTGGGGCTGGGAGCCGTGGGCCTCGCGCACACAGCAGGTACGAGGCAGCCTGGCCCCTTTCCGCAGGCTGCATCAAGGAGCAGCAGTTTGAACAAGTGGTGGCGCTGCTCCTGCAAAGCATCCGGCTGTGCCAGAACAGAGTCCTGCTGGTGAACAATGCCTACCGGGGACTGGCCAGCCTGGTGGAAGTGTCAGGTGAGCCTGGGGACAGGACGAGGCTGCCACCTACAGGTGGGGACAAGAATCAGCCTCCATCAGTTATATCTGCCAGGTGCCACAAACCAAAAAACAGAAGCAACAAATCAAAAAGGAAAATAAATTTAAAACGATGTAAAGTCCAACCATCCAGAAATCACCATCAAAACTTCTATGCACGCTTGATGAATTCTACCTCTGCATTATGCTACCCTGTGACCCTCTCTCTGTCCATAAACACGTCACATCTGCATGTTTCCCAACATGCAGGCACACCATGACTGATCAAAACAGCTCTGGAGTCGGCGTCTCCAATTCCCCACAACACAAACCCTGCCTGTTACTCAGCAAGACAGGCTGGGCCCGGTGCTGAGCACAGCACAACCGAGGCTCAACCCACAGCACAGTCCTTCGGAGAGCACCTGGGGCCCGGCCCAGACCCCAGCTGGTGCCTAGCGACTGGGCTCATGGTCTCGACCTCTGTACTACCCAACCTTCCTCAGAGAGTGACGACGACTCCTTTGGCTCTTGGGGGGCTGCCTCCTCTGTTCTTGTGTGACCCTATTCAGGCCATGCCATCCTGCTGGTCCGCCCAAGCTGATGGGGCCTCCTGGGTCTCTTGTCCTATCCCAGCCCCCTGTGTGTGAGCTCTGGGGTACCATCCCATCCTGGGCAGAAGGCTCTTCCCTTTCAGGGGAACAGCGGGGCATGAACTCACTCTCACCCATCCCCCAGAGCTGGCGGCCTTCAAGGTGGTGGTACAGGAGGAGGGCGGCAGTGGCCTCAGCCTCGTCAAGGAGACCTACCAGCTCCACAAGGATGACCCAGAGGTGGTGGAGAACGTGGGCATGCTGCTGGTCCACTTGGCTTCCTATGGTGAGAACCCCTTCTCGCATCACACGCCCTAGAGCCCAGTGGTCAGGGGTGCCTGCTCCCCCTGTAACTGACAGGGAAGGAGCGCACACAAGATGGGCTCAACCCCACTTCTCAGCCCTCTCAAACTTCCCACACATTTGGCATCTCCTAAACACTAGGGGTTGTCCTGGCTGAGGGGGACGCATGGGGCTCCAGAACTGCAAGGTGGCTCTGTGCGTGCCAAGCCCAAGGGGGACTGTGACCCACCCTCGTCCTTCTGGGGCTCCTGGCAAGGGGCACAGGAGGGGCTCTGGCCTCAGGACCTCCTTGCTCCACCCGCAGAGGAGATCCTGCCGGAGCTGGTGTCCAGCAGTATGAAGGCCCTGGTCCAGGAGATCAAGGAGCGCTTCACCTCCAGCCTGGTGAGTGACAGCAGTGCCTTCAGCAAACCAGGCCTCCCTCCAGGTGGAAGCCCCCAGCCGGGGTGCGCTGCGTCCGGGGGCCTGGAACAGATGATTGCATGGAACTGACCTTGATCTCCACATGTATAGTTTTCAAGACTGCTCTCCCGCCTGCCCATTATCCTGTCTCTATGACTGGGCCACAGTCAGTCTTCAACAGGAGGGGTCATCAGACCTCTCCAGAGCTTCCTGTCCACGACTACTGGATTGAGTCACATGAGTAACTGCTCCTGGACCCGGGGACTGTCCATGAAAACTGACCCGCCTGCTTCCTCCTTCCAGGAGCTGGTTTCTTCCGCAGAAAAAGTGCTCCTGAGGCTGGAGGCGGCCACCTCTCCCAGCCCCCCGGGCAGAGAAGCAGCTCAGCCCTGACGCTGGGGAGCAGACAGACACCCCACAGGCCCCTCCTCCACGTGTGCCCTCTCCCTGCCCTTCCTTTCCATGGGTCACTGTTTCCCTTGGGGCGGCAGGGAGGGTCGTCTGGGACCAGAAGGCACACCTCACACTCCTCTTAGGTAACTAATAAAGAGGCCCAAGGCCAGTTTCTGCCTTAATCGTTTCTGGCAAGACGCCGTGACTGGCCAGTGGGGTACTTAATTCTGCAGCCTCTATAGACCTTGCCCTGGACACGGAAGTCCTTCCAGACCATTCTAGATGACAGTCAACACTGAGCCTCCATAGGTTCCATTCAAAGTAAACATCTGCATTTATTTTAAATCACGTCCTCGGTGCGTCTGCACCTTTTCTGTCCAGCTGTCAGGTGGCCCAATAACGCCTTGGACTCCATCCCCTAGTCAGTGCCACTGGCTGTTCCTGACTCCAGTTCCCAGGGGAGTCTCAAACCGGGGCCTAGCCAAGCAAGCCACTGGCTAGCGTCACATAGCTTCTCTAGCTCAAACAGCCCAAGGTCGGCACATCTGCCGACCTCCAGGAATAACCGCGGTCACCGTGCCCAGGCGACACATCCTTGCACTATGGGAAGAAGCCTCTGCTGGGTGACCCACCAGCCAACCCTGGGCCAATTTAGATAAACACTCAAAGTCCAAACGGCCACAGGAAGCCCCTGATACAACACCTGTTGTGCCGGCCAGCCGTGTCTCAGGAGCTGACTGCAGACACCGGGTCTGGGCCCCTCAAGCCCAGTGGAGCTTGTTATGTCCCCTAAGACAAAGGAGGAAAATGGGGCCCACCAAGAGGAAGGTGCTGAGCACTTCACCCCAGGGTGAGTGGTCACTGAAGACGGGCGGTGACAGCACTGTACAAGCTGGCGGCCCACAGGCCCCATCTTCGCCTCGCCCAGGCAGTCAGCAGTTCGTAAAGCATGGCCAGGCATGCTCATGGCAGCCCCTGCTCCCCACCCCAACCATCCGGGTCCAAATACACATGGACAGTAAGACCAGGCCTCAGACCACAAAGTCAAAAGGAAGGGGGACGTTCTCAGTAGCACCACGCCATGCCCCTCTGCCGTGATTCTGGAAAGGTTTCACCAGAGTAGACACTGTGGGGAGATGTGATCTGTCCCTGTGACTGGTCACATTGCCTCTGTAGCGGGGCAGGAGCAGCAGCCGGGCAGGGCTGCTAGGTGTCGTCACTGCAGTGGTCTGGAGCGGTCAGCAGGGGACGCCTGTCTCGGGCCATGCTCTCCCACTCCTTCTTCACCATGACGTACAGCCTCATTGCTGCCTGGGCATCCTGAATCTAGACGACACGAAACATCCCAGCAGGTGACAAGGCATAGCTGCGGCCCACAGTCAACCCCGCAATGACTGAGCCCTCCCACTAGCCACTCTGCTAGGGATGTACTGAGTGAGATGTGGACCCGGCCAAAAAATGTCACCAGGATGGGGAGGGAGGACACAACAGAAGCAGAGGGAGCAACGACCTGATGGTCCCCACACTTCTGTGACTCAGACCCCCCTTTCAGAAGAAAGGGGAACTGAAAGAGGAGAAGCAACAAACACGCTGCCTTTTTAGGTTTCTGAGTGCAGGGTGATGGCAGGCTGGGCGCCAGGCATGGGGCACAAGGACCAAGCAGACGGGCACGAAGGGCCCAAAGCGCTGAGGCCACGCTGCAGGGAGTGACTGCTCCACAGAGGCGGAGCCAGCTGCTCAACAGGCCAGTCAGGGCAGGGCTGGAGGGCTGGGGTGGGGGTGCTTTGTAATTATTTGGCAACTTTTTCTCCAAATAATGAGAATGCAGTTCTTTTGTGTTGTGTTAAATTCGTTAAATGTGCATATTTAGAACTTAACCAAAATTCCGTAACTCTGCTCTGCCATTTTTTTTTTTTTTGACCAATAGCCTCGTAGGAAAAGTAGGTGCCCAGGCTCCTCCTCCCCCATGTCTGTGTCAGGTGACTCATGTCTGGTTCCTGGTGAGAAACCGCCCCAAACCCCATGGACTGCCCCCCAGGACACACTCACCGAACAGTGCTCTGCCTGCTGGACCTGGAGCCCAAGGATCTTCTCTGAAAGTAGTCGCAGAGACGGCCTTCCACTCTGCAAAGGGAGACGAGGCGGGGGGGGGGTGCCGCTGCAGGCTCTGCCCACACAGGGTCACCGCACCCAGCAGGGAGGGGTTGGCTACTAAACCTCACCCAAGCGACCTACAGTTTGCCTCTCAGTGGAGGTGCTCATGGCACTTAGGGTGGCAGCCACCAGCTGCAACCTCTTTATAACATGATATGCTGGTGATGCACCCCATCAGCTAATCAAGGGAGAGGGCCAGGGGAGGAGTCAGCATCCCCATCTCCCATCTTGAGGCCTCCCTGCTTATTTCAAGAGGGACAGCTCTGGTCAGGCACGGTGACTCACACTTGTAATCTCAGCACTTAGGAGGCCAAGGAGGGCAGATCACTTGAGCCCAGGAGTTTGACAACAGCTAGGGCAACATAGCAAGACCCTATCTCTACAAAAAAATGAAAAAATCAGCCAGGGGTGGTGGCATATGCCTGCAGTCCCAGCTATTTCAGACGCTAAAGTGGAAGGACTGCCTGAGCCTGGGAGGCGGCAGTTACGGTGAGCCGAGATCATGCCACTGCACTCCAGCCTGGGTGACAGAGCAAGACCCTGACTAAAAAAAAAAAAAAGGTCGGGCGCGGTGGCTCAAGCCTGTAATCCCAGCACTTTGGGAGGCCGACGCGGGTGGATCACGAGGTCAGGAGATCGAGACTATCCTGGCTAACATGGTGAAACCCCGTCTCTACTAAAAATACAAAAAACTAGCCGGGCGTGGTGGCGGGCGCCTGTAGTCCCAGCTACTTGGGAGGCTGAGGCGGGAGAATGGCGTGAACCCGGGAGGCGGAGTTTGCAGTGAGCCGAGATCACGCCACTGCACTCCAGCCTGGGAGACACAGCAAGACTCCGTCTCAAAAAAAAAAAAAAAGGAGGATGAAGAACAGCTGTGCCCTTGGCACCCTCTAGAGTAGATACGACAGTGGCACCAGGCCCTTAGTCAGTGACCCTGTTTCAGAGGTTAGAGTGGAAGTAACTTGCCCTCCGTTGCAATCATTTTTAAGGTCAGCAATTAGCAGAACTCTATTTTTAAACATTCCTTCTAGTTTTAAAGGTTAAAAGGAAAAACAAAATCCCTTTAACCAACAAATCAGCCACCAGTGACCAGAAACAATGAAGTGACCAGCAAAACAGAAATACGGTATCTTGAGTCACACTCATTTTAAGTACCTTTACTTGACTCTTGAAAGGTTTATATTTCTGTGTGTCTCGAATCTTCTTTTTTGGATGATCAAGAAACAGTACCTAGAAAAAGAAAATATGATGATAATCATTTTCATTTTTGGTTTATAGTAGCAG
The DNA here is from genome assembly GCF_003255815.1 of Theropithecus gelada. Lineage (NCBI taxonomy): Eukaryota > Metazoa > Chordata > Mammalia > Primates > Cercopithecidae > Theropithecus > Theropithecus gelada. The sequence continues at coordinate 4,969,588 of NC_037683.1, read as the reverse complement.
AACCCCCTTCCCCCGCCACCTTTTACAAGTAACATCTTTGTGTGTGTGTGACATAGTCTTGCTCTGTCACCCAGGCGGGAATGCAGTGGCTCAATCTTGGCTGACTGCAACCTCCGCCTCCAGGTTTCAAGTGATTCTCCTGCCTCAGCCTCCTGAGTAGCTGGGATTACAAGTGCCCGCCACCACGCCTGGCTGATTTCTGTATTTTTCAGTAGAGACAGGGTTTTGCCATGTTGGCCAGGCTGGTCTCGGAACTCCTGACCTCAGGTGACCCACCTGACTCGGCCTCCCAAAGTGGTGGGACTACAGGTGTGAGCCACCGTGGCTGCCCTGCAAGTAACACCTTGTAGGGAATCCAAGCATGTCACACACACACGGAAACGAGGCGTTGATATGAACTTAAACTCCATGAGGAAATTTATCACACTGACTTAAGCATCATGATGCCCAACAGTCAGAGACAATAAAAACAAAATCTTGAAATCAAGGAAGAAGGAGAAAAACAGTCAACAATTAACCAGCAACCAACTTTTTCCTATATTATACTTGTATTTTGAGTTGGTTCTGCACATCAGGAAGTTGGAAACAACACATTATAACAGCTCATCTTGCAATCTTAGCATGCAATCTTTTTTTTTTTTTTTGAGACAAGAGTCTCGCTCTGTCGCCCAGGCTGGAGTGCAGTGGCGCGATCTCGGCTCACTGCAAGCGCCGCCTCCTGGGTTCGCGCCATTCTCCTGCCTTAGCCTCCCGAGTAGCTGGGACTACAGGCGCCCACCACCGTGCCCGGCTAATTTTTTGTATTTTTTAGTAGAGACGGGGTTTCACCATGTTAGCCAGGATGGTCTTGATCTTCTGACCTCATGATCTTCCTGCCTCAGCCTCCCAAAGTGCTGGGATTACAGGCGTGAGCCACCGCACCCAGCCTTTTTTTTTTTTTTTTTTTGGATAGGCTCTCACTCTGTCACCTGGGCTTCAGTGCTATGGGGTAATCATGGCTCCCCGCAGCCTTGACCTCCTGGGCTCAACTGATCCTTCCACCCCAGCCTCCTGAGTAGCTGGGGCAACAGGCACACGCCACCACACCTGGCTAATTTAAAAATTTTTTACAGAGATGGGGTCTCCCTATGTTACTCAGGCTGGTCTCTAACTCCTGGCCTCAAGCAATCCTCCAGCCTCAGCCTCCCAAAAACCTGCGATTACAGACATGAGCCACTGTGTCTGGTCCTTAGCATAATCTTCAAGAAAGACTTAAACATGTGTTGCACAAGTTACCAGGGATGGAGCCAGAGTCAGGAGGGAAGGACAAGTTACCACAGTGGCAGTCTCTGAGGGGATATGACAGGAGCGCACAAGACTTTCTGTGAGGATATTGCCCGGGTGGTTCTCATCTCAGTCTCTCCCTCTATAAACAAGCGTGAACACCTCCGGCATCTTTAATGGAGTCAAGAGATCTCTATAGTGCCATAACGGGAGCACCACAGCAAAGGCTGCTGCTTCACCATCAGCATCTCTGCCACTTCCTTCTGAACGGCTTCAAGCTCCTCACCACACCCAAGTGCTTCAAGCCGGTGGGCAGAGGTGAGAACTTAAGAAGTATCTCTCCCATCTAGCAGACTGGCCTCCCCACTGTTCCCACTGTGTCCTTTAAACCACCATCCAGGCATTTGGCCATAAACTCAAAGTGACCCCCACCCTGTTCTCCTGTAAATACACGCATACTCGCTCTGCCTGACCCTTCATTCCTGCCTCAGATGACCAGGGGATGGCGGGCTGCCCTCCCCACCCATGAGGCCTGCCCTGCCCAGGGTCTGTGTATGTCTTTGACCTTGTTTCCCACAGTGCTGGTGTCTGAATTTGCACCTTCCATCTGAACCACCAGGGGCTGCCCCAGGCGGGATTTTCCTGGGATGCCAGGAAGAAGGCAGGCAAAGGCAAGCTCCCAGGGCCAGGGTGACGGTCAGACAGGCGTAACCTGAACACGGGCCACAGGGCATCTGCCAGGATAAACTAGTTTCCTGCAGAGGGACCCTGGTCACGGATAGGACAACTGGGCATTAGGCCCTCCTCCAGGTAAAAGAGGTATCAGCACCTTCATTTCTTGTTAGGGTGGGATTGCCAGCTGCTCTGGTACGGGAACCCCAGTTTTGCTGGGGGCTCTCAAAACAAGAGCCTCGCATGGTTCCTAAAACACAGTAAGAACTCAGTACGTGGTATCTGGTATTATTACCAAAGTATTCCCAACACAGGGCACAAACCCAACCATTTAAAAAAACTCCACAACACAGCACAAGGGGGTGAGTGAAACACGCACGGAGCAGGGCCAGGCCGAGTCCCCGGGAGGGAACCCAGTACCTTCAGGTCATTATGCAGAGCGTGTCCCACTAGAATTCTGCCCTTCAGCATCTCTGCCACTTCCTTCTGGACAACTTCGAGCTGTTCTCCTGGAAAATCAACACAAAGAAGCGGTTTTTTGCAACACACACATCACCATCATTCTTAGAGGAGGCAGCCCCGCTCCCACCTCTGGCCAGCCCTAAGACAAAGGGTCAGGCCAGCAATGCCACTGCGGAGGGTGACTCGAAGCCACCACACCCACCCACCCCCCTGGGAGAAGTGCCTTGCGGGCCCCTGGCAGGGGTGGCTGCGAGGACCACCTCTGAGGAGAGGAATAAAGTGCTCCTCACAGTCTGCAAAGTCGGCTCGTGGCTGGAGGAGAGCATATGTTGAGTGTAGGCACTGAGAAACTTTTAGAGCAGCCTGGCAGCGCGGTTCTGCCTATTCAACCTCATAATTTACTTGACAATTTTCCTAATGGAAATAAAAACAAAACTGCCCCCACAAAAACGGGCACAGATGTGTTGCCCTAGACCCTGGGCTCCAGAGGCAGTCCTGCCTGCTTTTGGGGACCACCCCACCACCAATCCCACCTGTACCTCCCAAACAGGGCTTACTAGACCAAGGGTGGCCCGAGCCAAGTAGGACCAGCTAATTTTTTAAAAACATCTTTTAGAAGGCCAGGCGCGGTGGCTCATGCCTGTAATCCCAGCACTTTGGGAGGCCGAGGCGGGCAGATTACCTGAGGTTGGGAGTTCGAGACCAGCCTGACCAACATGAAGAAACCCTGTCTCTAGTAAATACAAAATTGGTAGGGCGTGGTGGCACATGCCTGTAATTCCAGCTACTCAGGAGGCTGAGGCAGGAGAATCGCTTGAACCCAGGAGGCAGAGGTTGCAGTGAGCCGAGATTATGCTGTTGCACTTCAGCCTGGGCAACAACAGCAAAACTCCATCTCAAAAAAAAAAAAAGAAGGCTGGGTGCGGTGGCTCAAGCCTGTAATCCCAGCACTTTGGGAGGCCGAGACGGGAGGATCACGAGGTCAGGAGATCGAGACCATCCTGGCTAACACAGTGAAACCCCATCTCTACTAAAAAAATACAAAAAACTAGCCAGGCGAGGTGGAGGGCACCTGTAGTCCCAGCTACTCAGGAGGCTGAGGCAGGAGAATGGCGTGAACCCAGGAGGCGGAGCTTGCAGTGAGCTGAGATCGCGCCACTGCACTCCAGCTTGGGCGACAGAACGAGACTCCATCTCAAAAAAAAAAAAATTTTTTTAGAAACAAGGTCTCGCTATGTCGTCCAGGCTGGACTTGAATTCCTGGGCTCAAGCAATCTTCCCTTCTTGGGCTCCTGAGTAGCTGGGACTACAGGCACGAGCCACCATGCCCGGCTACTGGCCTGGTCTTCAAGTCAGTGGACAGGAGGCAATGAAGTGCAAGGCAGAAATGGGTGTAAAGCCGTCTAAAGATGCCCTTTGTATTTGAAACCCCATCGCCCCAAGAGGAGACAAGATGCATCGAAACTAGCTACAGAGTGTCTCAGAAGCAAAAGGGAACAAAAGGGAGAAAATGCATCCAGTTACGACTTTCTCTTCTAAGTTCCTGAGCTGCAGATGACATACCCTGCTTGAGGTTCTCAGGCCGAATCCCACTGATCGCTGTCCTATAGTCCGTCACGGGCTCGGTTGGTTTGACGTACTTATCATAAACGCACTTCCCATACTGGTTCACGATGGACACACGGGCGGCCACGCTGTCCTCCCCCTTAGGGCCCACGCCCACCATCTCACAGTCCAAGGCTAAGGCTCTTGTCAGGCTGAAGGATAACCAAAGGCTCTAGTTTAATAAACACGGCAGGACACAGGGCTCCAGGTCAGAGCCCCAGGGATCCATGGACAAAGTGTCGGCAAGCTCTCTGCCCCGCACTCATTTGCACCCACGTGACAAGCTCTGTGTGGTCCTGGTTCTTAGCAGGACCCTGGGAGGTGCTTGCTCCATTCACCTCAGGGAGAGGAAAGTATCCTCTTCCTTGAAGAAGCCCCGCCCTCTACGGCTAAGCATCCCCAGCAGAGCCCGCTCCCTGAGACCAGCATACCCGCCAAAGGCCTGCTCTTTCACGAGGCTGAGGCTGACGCTGCCCTCGCTCTGACCCAACTGTTTCCTCGCTATCTTGGCCGCCTCTGGACCTATGGCAGCTTCGATATCTGCCGGGTCCACGTCGTCAAACCAGATGTCTTCCCTAAAAGGCAAAGGTAACAAGCTGATCACCAGAAGAGCCTAGTGCAACTGGTGGGGCGGGGCTGTGCGGCTGACTGTGCAGGTGAGTGGGGCGATGGCACAGCCTGCCTCTCCCGCAGGCTGGCCCCAGACACCCCGACCGTGGCCCTGCTGCTTCTGCTATTTTGATTATCTTGACATTTTCCTTTTTTTTTTTTTTTTTTTTGAGATGGAGTCTCACTGGGTCACCCAGCCTGGAGTGCAGTGGCACGATCTTGGCTCACTGCAACTTTTGCCTCCCAGGTTCAAGCAACTCTCTTGCCTCAGCCTCCCTAGTAGCTGGGATTACAGGCGCCCACTACCACGCTTGGCTAATTTTTTGTATTTTTAGTAGATATGGGGTTTCGTCATGTTGGCCAGGCTGGTCTTGAACTCCTGACCTCAAGTGATCCGCCCGCCTCGGCCTCCCAAAGAGCTGGGATTACAGGTGTGAGCCACAGTGCCTGGCCTCATCTCTTTTCTAATTAGAAAATACACTCATTATTTAAGATTTAGGAACACAGACAAGCACAAAGAATATAAAACAGAAACATATAACCCACCGCCCAGGTGTAATGAGTGCTAGCATTTTAATTATGAAAGGAACAGGTTCATTATCAAACACTTAGGAAACACAGACAGACACAATGCCTGTAAGATGGAAACACAGAACCCTTTGCCCTCCATACTCGGATGCTCACGCAGGTACATAACACCTGCCTGGGGAATCTGTCTCTTAGGCTAAGGTTAAATGTCATTTCCTTAGAAAAGCCCTTCCTGGACCCACTGAATGGACACGTCCCCCGTGTCCCAGGCTCCCAACACCTCCTCCTCACCAGATTTATCCTGACCACACTTAGGCAACAGCTGTGGTTACAGTCTGTCTACTGCACTTGACAATAAGCCTCAAGAGGAAAGAGCGGGCCCGCCTCACTGAACTCTATCCCAGACAGCCTGCCTAGCACAACACAGGGAGGCCCCCAAATGGCTCCTTCCTCAGCCGTCAGCGACCATGTCCTGAACACCCAGGTGACACGAAGCCAGCTGTGACTTACGAACACGTCACCTCCAGTTGAACCATTCAGAGATAGCCACTGACTCCTGGTCCACCCCACGTGGGTGGCCAGCACAGGGTTTATTCTTTTAACTTTTTTTTTTTTGAGTCTCGCTCCATCACCCGGGCTGGAGGCAGAAGTGCAATCACAGCTCACTGCAGCCTCGACCTCCTGGGATCAAGTGATCCTTCCACCTTGGCCTCCTGAGGAGCTGGGACCACAGGCAACAGGCACCACACCTGGCTCCATCACAGTGTTGAAGTAATTACCAGGCACTGAGCCAAGAGAGCCAACCTCACAATCTCCTTGTGACGCCACCAGGACTAACACAAGGCACAGAGGACGTCAGAAACTTGCCCCAAGCCACCCAACTGGTGAGAAGCAGGGACAGGCCTCATAGTCGGGTCTTTCTGGCTTTAGCATGCTTTCCTTCCACACACGTGTACTGGCACCCACTAAATGCTGAGCTCTGCTCAACGCCTGGAAGAAGCAGGCCCTGCCTTATCATGCCCACACTCTAGGGGAATACAAGTAACAGCAAGTAAACAAGGAACAGACGACATCAGGGTAAGCTGATGGAGAGACTGCGGTGAGGCCACCAGCCTCCATAAGGAGGCAGGCCTTGGTGAAGTTGCTGCGCCTCAGTTCTCAGTGCTGAGGTGGCCGATACTTACTCGGTGGGTGGGGCCGGGGCTGCCTCCTCAGCTTTCCGCTTCTTATGCTTGATGTCCCCCCGTTCTGGAACAATATCACTATTTGTCCTTTCCTTGGTTCCTTTCTTAATGTGCTCTGCTCCACTGGCCTTGCTGCGAGGTACTGGCGCCTTCCCGTCCATCTTGGAGCCTGAAGGAACAGAGCCCCTGCTGGCCTCTTGCTCTTTTCCTGCCGGCATCTCCTCTCCCTTCACTTGAGGTGAGGTCTCTTTTTTGTTCTGCTGGATAATTTTGGGCTTCTTTTTGGAACCCATCTGAGAGATGACAAGAGGCTTTTCTGGGGTCTGAGATTTCTGTTTCAGCAGCCACTGGGACCCAAAATAAAATACATGCTACATTTGAATTTGGGAATGACACACAGCAGATTGAAAAAAAAACTTACGTGTGTATGCATATACACACATATACACTAATCACGTCTATACAATTCCCATCCGCATCACTGAAATTCATTTTCAAATGGTTTGGAAAAAGCTTTTTCATTCTCATGAGTCACTTGTGGTGAAATGCTGTTTCTTTGCTTATCTTATTATAATGCATTTTACGCCTGCTCCTTCAGGCATACAAAATTTCAAACTCATTCCACACCTTAGGTACCTGTTGAGTGGCTGGCTGGACACCGCAGACCACTTCCCTTTTTTAGTTTATCTAGAAAGAATTTTGGAGTTAACTTCCCTCACAGCTTGGGCCAACACCCCGCTACACAGAAATCACCTTTTTTTTTTTTTTCTTTTTTTACAAGATTCCCTGGTTTGCTACTGCTATGAAGGTCTCAGGGAGGTGGGCGGTGTGATAAACAAAAAGAACAGCTTCTGTCCAGCTGGAGTGGCTGAAGAACTGCTGGCAGCCACAGCTTGGCCGTCACCCAAGCAGAGGCTCCTGCGGTCTTAGAGCCTAGCTTCCTCCCTGTGTTCAAATCCCCAGCTACAGTGGGCTCCACCACAGTGCAATGATGAGGCGGGTGTTACTTACCTGTTCCCGTGATAGGTAAAGAACTGAAGGGCTGATTTCCTTGGATAAATTAGAAAAAACTCAAAAGTTTCCCTACAGCAAACATCCCTTCCATTCACTTATTTTGCTCTTCTTTCTTGGGAGAAGAGTTAGTGTTCAAGAAATCCCACAGAACCCTGAGGCTGCCCATGGGAATTTGACTGGTCCCGTGTGTCAATACAGGAAAATCATTAGGAAAGCCTGCACTGAGATATTGTGCAGAGTATTAGGAGGTTCAAGAAGCATTCGCGGAGGCTGAGGTGGGAGGACTGCTTGAACCAGGAGTTGAAGACCAGCCTGGGCAACAAAGTGAAACCCCATCTGTATTAGCTCATTGTGCATTGCTAGAAAGGAATACCTGTGTTTGGTAATTTATAAAGAAAACGGGTTTATTTAGCTCATGGTTTTGCAGGATGTACAGGAAGCATGGTGCCAGCATCTGCTTCTGGTGAGGCCGCAGGAAGCTTCCCATCATGGTGTAAGGTGAAGGGGGAGCAGGTGTGTCGCATGGTGAGAGAGCAAGAAAGGTGCTAGGCTCTTTTAAAACAACCAGCCCTCGAATGAACTAGCAGAGTGAGAATTTACTCATTACTGAGGGCAGGGCACCAAGTCATTCATGAGGGATCTGCCCCCATGACCCAATACCTCCTATGGGCCCCATCTCGAACACTGGGGATCACATCTCTTTTTTGAAAAACTACTTTTTACTTTTTTTAGAGACGGAATCTCACCATGTTGCTCAGGCTGGACTTGAACTCCTGAACTCAAGTGATCCTCCTGCCTGGGCCTCCCAAAGTGCTGGGATTACAGATGTGGGCTACTCGGGAGGCTGAGGCAGGAGAATCACTGGAGCCCAGGCAGCAGTCCTAACAGTAGCTTCAAGGGAGCTCCAAGGGATGTGGTAAGAATGTATGAGTGACACACGCGGAAGTGTCTGGGAGAGAGCAGGCAACCTCTAGAGAAGCGCCAGTCACTAGAGAGACAGCAGGTACAACACAGGTTTAAAGCATGGACTCCAGAGTCAGCCACCTGGTTCCCAGCCACAATCTTAGACGACCTATTTAACCTTTTCCAGCCTAATTCCTCATCTGTGCAACAGACATGATGAAAGTGTCCACCTCACAGTCTTATTGTGGGGATTGCAACACACATGGCATAGAGCACATGGCAGAGTGCACATTTTAGGAGCTCAATTAATATTTATTTCAAGACCGTAAGTGTTGCTAGAACCCTCTCTATCACATGTCTGCTATCTGCTTTTCACCTCTACACAGGGATCTTCTTTCTCCCTGTCTTGCTACACAGACCAGCGTGTTCTTTTGTTGTTGTTTGAGATGGAGTCTCACTGTCGCCCAGGCTGGAATGCTGTGGCACATTCTCCGCTCACTGCACCTCTGCCTCCCGGGTTCAAGTGATTCTCCTGTCTCAGCCTCCCTAGTAGCTGGGACTACAGGCGCGCCACCATGCCCAGCTAATTTTTTGGTATTTCTAGTAGAGACAGGGTTTCACCATATTGGCCAGGCTGGTCTCCAACTCCTGACCTCAGGTGATCCGCCCCCCTCGGCCTCCCAAAGTGCTGGGATTACAGGCGTGAGCTGCCGGGCCCAGCCACGAGTGTGTTCTTTTTACTGTCCTTGGGTGGTTCATCTGGTTTCGGGATTTTTTTTTTTTTTGAGACGGAGTTTCACTCTGTTGCCCAGGCTGGTGTGCAGTGACACGATCTCGGCTTACTACAGCCTCTGCCTCCCGGGTTCAAGCGATTCTTCTGCCTCAGCCTCCCCGAGTAGCTGCGCTGGCGCACGCCATCACACCAAGCTAATATTTTTTGTATTTGTTTAGTAGACATGGGTTTTCACCATGTTGGCCGGGCTGGTCTCGAACTCTTGACCTCGGGGGATCCGCCCGCCTCGGCCTTCCAAAGTGCTGGGATTACAGGCGTGAGGCCCCGCGCCCGGGCTGCTTTCGGGATTTCAAGCTAAATTTCGCTTTGTAAAACCTATTCCAGTTAGTTCATTATGCAAAAGGTACAAGGGTTTATCTCTGCTTTTTTGTACTTGAAATAATTCATCAATTTTATGCAAACAAGTTCGAGACCTTCCTCAACAGGCCACCTTTCTTGTGAAAAGATGTTTACAAGATTTCGATTCAAATCTGCCTTTACAGGTCCTTTTTGGGGCTACCCAAGTCTTTCCCTCCGTCGCGTTCTGCGGGAATGAGCTGCGCAGGGCTCCGCCCGGGCCCGCTCAAGCCTCACCTCTTGCAGCGCCTTCCAGTTTTGAGAAAAGTCTTCTGGTGCCTTTGGAGGTCGCACCACAACACCGGGGCCGCTTCCTGGCTTCTTGCTTACTTCCTGCGCCTTGCTTTTCCAAAATCTTTTTTTCTTCTTGTTTTTCTTCCGAGTGAGCGTCTTGACAGGACCCGGCTTAGCCACCGGGCTGCTCGGGGCGCGCCTGGAGGCGGGGACCTTCGCCTTCACCATCCTGCTGCGGTCCAGCGCCTGGGCCGGCGGCCACCCGAGACCCTGGCCTCCCCGGGCCCGCCGCCGCGGCAGCACAAGGGCCTGCCCAGGCCAGGCCGAAACACACTCACGGCAGCGACCCGGCCCAGGAAAAGGCTCCGGAAGAGACCCCGCACGCGTCCAGCATGCCTCAGGGCGCACGCTCCAGTTCCCGGAAGTGCTCGTCTCTCCGCAACCGGCTGGAAACCCTGCCCCCGCCTCTGGTTCCGCGCAGCCTGGGCGGTTCGCCCGCACCGGACTTGGGCCGCCGTCTTAGCCAGCGGCATGCGGGGTCATCGACCTCGAGTTTGAATGGGCAAGCCGAGGACCTCCCCAAGATCCGGGATGGGGATGAGAGATGCGGACGCCACAAGGGAACTGGTGGGCCGCTGTGTGTGTAGCACCGGGTGGGGCAGCAGCGCGTGGGGGCACTGGGCGGTCGGGCTAGTGAGAGCCGGGCTTGGTCCCTGGGCTGCGTCCTGGACTCTCGGGCCTTTCCCGCCTTGGGCTGCTCCACGCTTAGCCTCACAGCGGCTCATCTTCTATATACAGTGGGGACACTGAGGCCCAGGCACGGGGAGGAGTTCCCGCCAGTTTACTGTGAAGCAGGAGGAGCCGCAGACAAGAAACCCTCAGACACTGAATTGTAGAAGGAAAGGGCTTTATTTAGCTGGGAGCATCTGCAGACTCAGGTCTCCAAAAACCGAGCTCCCGGAGTGTGCAATCCCTGTCCCTTTTAAGGGCTTACAACTCTAAGGGGGTCCGTGTGAGAGGGTCGTGATGATTGAGCAAGCAGGGGGCACGTGACTCGGGGCTGCATGCACCGGTAATCAGAAAGCAACAGAACAGGACAGGGATTTTCACAATGCTTTTCCATACGTCTGAAATCTATAGATAACATAACCAGTTAGGTCAGGGGTCGATCTTTAACCAGGCCCAGGGCGCAGCACCAGGCTGTCTGCCTGTGGATTTTATTTCTACCTTTTAGTTTTTACTTCTTTCTTTGGAAGCAGAAATTGGGCATAAGACAATATGAGGGGTGGTCTCCTCCCTTAACCTCTGTCTCCTGGGTTCAAGTGATTCCCCTGCCTCAGCCTCCTGAGTAGCTGGGATTACAGGTGCACGCTACCATGCTCTGCTCATTTTTGTATTTTTAGTAGACCTGGGGTTTCGCCAAGTTGGCCAGGCTGTCTCAAACTCCTGACCTCAAGTGATCCATCTGCCTTGGCCTCCCAAAGTGCTAGTATTACAGGTGTGAGCCACTGTGCTCAGCTGGGAGTGGATAGATTTGATGTGCATGTGTAACAGGCAAAGGTTGATGGAGTAACAGGGAAGTGAGGCTCCTAGGATTTTGGTCTGAGCAACTGGGTGTGGCCATTTATCATCTCAATAAATGTCTGCGGGAGGCAGGGTGAAGTATGGGAGTGGAGCCATGAGCTCCTTTTCACACTTGCTGAGTTTGAATGGGCAGTCACCAACAGAGATGTCTAATCAGCAGCAGGATCTAAGATTCCTAAGCTTAGGGAAGGGTCAGTGCTGGAGATGTAGTTTGGAAATTGTCAGCATATAATTAGTGTTGAAACCATGAGCCTGGGTTAGTTCATCCAAGGAGAGAGTACCACTATAGGGAGTGAAGGGCTAAGGCCAGATAACAGGTGCTTGGGGCTCTCCAGGGGCGAAGCAGCAGAGGAGGCTGAGGGGGAGCAGTCAATGTTGTGGGAGGAGAGGTGGATATGAGTGGCATTAGAGAATCCAGGGGGAGAATAAACCACATCAGATGCTCCTGAGAGGCTGAGAAAGACGAGGACAGAGAGATGGGAACCAGATATGGCACTGAGATTGTCAACAAGTCCACTGAAAAGGATTTTCTTTTTTTTTCTTTTTTTTTTTTGAGACGGAGTCTTGCTCTGCTACCCAGGCTGGAGTGCAGTGGTGTGGTATCAGTTCACCACAATCTCCACCTCCTGGGTTCAAGCAATTCTTCTGCCTCAGCCTCCCCGAGTAGCTGGGACTACAGGTGCACGCCACCATGCCTGGCTAATTTTTGTATTTTTTTTTGAGATGAAGTTTTGCTCTTGTCACCCAGGCTGGAGTGCAATGGCGCAATCTTGGCTCACCGCAACCTCCACCTCCCGGGTTCAAGTGACTCTTCTGCCTCAGCCTCCCGAGTAGCTGGGATTACAGGCATGTGCCACCATGCCCGGATAATTTTGTACTTTTAGTAGAGATCGGGTTTCTCCATGTTGGCCAGGCTGGTCTCGATCTCCAGACCTCAGGTGATCCACCTGCCTAGGCCTCCCAAAGTGTTGGGATTACAGGCGTGAGCCACCACACCTGGCCTAATTTTTGTATTTTTAGTAGAGATGGGGTTTCACTATGCTGGCCAGGCTGATCTCAAACTCCTGACCTTGTGATCCGCCTGCCTCAGCCTCCCAAAGTGCTGGGATTACAGGCGTGAGCCACCGCACCCGGCCCAGGTTTTCCTTTTAAAAAAGGAAAAAAAACTTTGTTCCAGCAGTTTACAAACCAGGGTGATGCAGCCTTCTGTACAAAGGTACATTCCAGAGAACAAAGAGAACAAAGAAAGAGGTTGTCTTTTGTAGAGAACTTCTGCGCAGGTTCCCACTTTGGTCCACTTATGCAAATGAGGAAGGCACACTTGCTTAGTTCTGACTGGTTAATACTTGCTGAGTTCAGGTTGGTCGATGTGGGTCACAGTCAATGGGTTGATTCTGGTGGCATAAATAGGAACAGACAGCTATGAAACCATCCCAGAGGTAAGCGAGAGTGGGGGCTTTCCAGGAATGCAGAATGTGTGTGTGACCCTAGTCAGCAAATGGCTTCTAGGTCCTACTTTGAATTTAGACCCAGTTAGTGACTTGGGAACCATCATGAAGGATTAGCTCTTTCAGGGTTCACAAAGTTATTGGTGACCTTTTAAAGATTAATTTCAGTGGGATGTGGGAATTGGAGGCAAGGAAGTGGAGATAGCTACTGAAAATAATGTTTCCAAGTTCTTAAAGAAAGACAGAAACAGGGCTATGGTGGGAGGACAGTGCGGGTCAAGGGGAGGTTGTTGATTGTAAGCAAGAGACACCAGAGTGCCTGGGTGTGGTGGGGCTCATGCCTGTAATCCCAGCACTTTGGGAGGCCGAGGCGGTCAGCTCACCTGAGGTCAGGAGTTTGAGACCAGCTTGGCCAACATGGCGAAACCCCACCTCTACTAAATATACAATAACTAGCCAGGCGTGGTGGCAGGCACCTGTAATCCCAGCCACGAGGGAGGCTGAGGCAGGAGAATCACTTGAACCTGGGTGATGGAGGCTGCAGTGAGCCGAGATCGTGCCAGTGTACTCCAGCCTGGGTGACACAGCAAGACTCTGTCTCAAAAAACAAAAACCAAAAAAGAGACAGCAGAGTCATGTATGCGGATGGGGTGAGCCAGGTACTAGGATCTCGACATCTAAGCATGCCTCCTTCTCCAAGAGCCTCCTTACGTTCCTACATAGAAGCACACCCTCCCCTCCAGCCCCCATTCCTTTATTCTGCTGTATTTTTCTCCATGACACTTACCACCTTTGAACAGACTACGTACACAACACGTGTTTGTCTAGCAACTGTGCTGTCTGGCTCTCTTTCCTAGAATTTAAGCTGTGAGAGGCTGACGCTGCTGTCTGCCTGGCTCGTGGCTGCTTTCCTGGTGTCTAGCACAGAGCCTGGCCTGTTTCAGGGGCTCAGTGAAACATTTGTTGGCTGAAGGAATGAATGAATGGCTCTAGCAGAGGGACAGAAGCTAACGATGCAGGAGAAGAGAGCTGGGAAGGGATCCAGAGCCAGGGCCTGGCAGGGAGTGTAGGTGCGTCCTCCCTGATTGCAGAGGAGGAGAGAGGCTGCACTTTGAGGGGTGGAAACACAAGGTGTATCCCCTGGTGGTCATCAGCTTGTGCGGCTGTGTGGGTGTGAGGGGTGTAAAAGAGTGGTTTGGAGCATGTGAAGAGAGCCTTCCAGGAGGTGAGGGGGATTGCCAGGCGGTTTGTGATGATGCCGAGATCTGGTGCTATGCAGCCTGCTTCTGCGACTCTCCCCATCAGGCACAGGCACAGAGTAGGCGGAGAGTTGAGCCAGAACCTCAATGTCTTTTGCACAGCCTTTCATCTGTCAGATGGGAGCGGGGACCCCAGAGAGAGAGCCAGCCCAAGGTCCTGGCATCCTCGTGAACCCCCGTCTGCGGGTTTCTGGTCCAGTGTCCGTTCTAGATGGCTAGGCCTCCTCTGAGGAGGTGGGTGTGCACATCCGGAGAGCTCTCTGGAGTGCAGGACTGGGCTGCAGGGTACCCTGAACTGCAGCCATCTTAGAGCAAGGTCCAGGCTGCAGCAGGAGGAGCTGCAGGCCGCCCACCCTAGCCAGGGCCCCTGCCCTGGCAGGAAGCTTCCAAGAGTAAACACTGCCTAATCGTCCCGCCCAGCGAGCAGGCCTGTCCATTCCACGCTGGCCAGATTCCCAGTCACCAAGGCGCCCTCTCACTCTGCTCCACTCTGCAGGCTGGCTCTCCTGAGGATGCGCCAGCGTCACCCCCGGGCAAGATGCCCTTCCCTCTGTGTGGCCGGAATCCTTGCCTGTGGCTTTCTCCTGGGCTGCTGGGGACCCTCCCATTTCCAGCAGGTGGGCGCATTTGCAGGAGCGGGGGTATTGTGGGAGCCTCTCGGTGGGGTATTCTGAGCTACCTGGGGCGAGGGGAGTGCCAAACAGCTGACTACATCAGCTCTGGGGTTTGCGCTGGGCAGGGAAGTCTGCACTTGGGGTTTTGGGGGATGAAGTGTGCTCACTGAAGAGGGGGTCGGTGTCTCAGTACGACCTGCTCATCCAGTGAAGCTGAACAGACAGATACTAGTTTGTCCCAAACTATGTGGGTTGCTCTTCTCTGCCTCTCCCTTCCTCTCCCACTCCCTGTCTCTGATTTCCCCCTCTCCTTGGTTGGCCTCACCCACCTCCTGCTTCCTGTCTCTTTCTTCATCCGTATCTTTTTCTTCTTTCTTTCCTCCTTCCTCCCTCCCTCCCTCCCTTCCTTCCTTCCTTCCTTCCTTCCTTCCTTCCTTCCTTCCTTCCTTCCCTCCCTCCCTCCCTCCCTCCCTCCCTCCCTCCCTCCCTCCTTCCTTCCTTTCTTCTGTCTTTCTGTCTGTGACTTTCTGTCTTTCTTCTTCTTTTTTTTTTGACATGGGGACTTGTTATGTTGCCCCGGCTGGTCTCAAACTCCTGGATCAAGTGATCCTCCCACCTCAGTCTCTCCAAGTGTTAGGATTACAGGCGTGAGCCACTGCACCCAGCCCCATCCATCTCTTTTTGTCTTGCAGAGTTTTCTTCAGGCATTGGAGCCACAGGCTGTGTCTTCTTACTTGAGCTCTGGTGCTCCCTTAAAAGGTACTTGTCCTGGTGTCTTCTCTCCCAGGGAAGTTTCTCAGGACTTTCAAGGGGTATCTCACCATTGAGTCAGTGGTCTGGGATTTTTGGTGGATCTGGCAGGAGAAGGTCAGAGAAGCTGCTGTCACCCCTGTTAATTAACTCTGTTACTTCCTGCCAAGTTGATAAAAACTGGTCTGGATGTTCCAGCCAGGCCAGGGTTCTAACCCTAGCTTCTGTTAAATGTCACAAGGGAACGGTCACCGATTGGCTGGCCCCTTCTGCCCCATGGCCTCTGCTGAGCTGGCTGGTTTTCAGGAGCTCTTGGGGTTTCTGGCCATGGATGTAAATATTTATTCCTTCTGTGGGAAACAAGATAGGTGCTGGCTCAGGCTCCCTTCTAAGGCCATGGATTTCCTTATGATAAAGGCCTGTCCCCGTTGCCCACAGGCCCTGTGTGTGACCGTCTCCGGGTGTGAGCCCCCTTCCCAGTAGGGCCATTGACAACTTGACTAACGGCTGATGGGGGCCAGAGGCAGGTGGGCTAGTGGTCAGGGGGAACGGGAGGGCAAGGCCCACCTTGTGACCTGGTTCTTTGTGGTCTAGGCCAGATGCACACTGACCAGTGCCTGGGGCCATCCTGGGGGGCTGGATGCAGCCGATGCTGTCTGGGTATCCCATAGCCTGGGTCCTTCTAGCTCCGCCGCTCCTGAGGGACTGGGAGATCATTGCCCAGGGTCCCTGGCCCTCTAAGGGCTCCCTTGGGAGAGGACAATGAGGGCTGGCCTGGGCCCCTGCTTCCCAAGAGACCACCGGGCTCCACTTGTGTTCAGTTTCCTGTCGCGGTCCATGATGTTACTCATGAAACACCTGTGCCCAGAGCAGGGTCCAGGAGGCAGGGCAGGGGCTTTCCCCTTTGGGCAGAGCCACCAGGGCAGTAGGAAGCTTGTCTTAGGGGTGACCTAAAGGACGCCGTAGCCCAACAGCTCCTCCTGGGCCCTGCCCTTTGCATGCCCAGTCACTAATGGGGTCCAGCTCTTGGGGTGGGGTGACACACAATGTCTTGACTTCGGAAGGCCATCCTTCCAAGACCCGCCAGCCTCTCTCCTGTTAGCTTTCCACTACTTGCTTTCTAGAACCATTGCCCTCTGCTCTCCCCTGCCCCTCCAGGCCACCCTCCCTCCCCCGGCTTCCAGAGGCAGAGGCAGAGGCAGAGGCAGAGGCGGGCTGCAGGCAGCATCCTACACCTGGAGCTGCTGGTGGCCGTGGGCCCCGATGTCTTCCAGGCTCACCAGGAGGACACAGAGCGCTACGTGCTCACCAACCTCAACATCGTGAGTGCCCCCACGGGAGCGACCTCCAGGGATGGCGCTGGCCTGTGCAGGTCCCCATGGCCAGGGCTGGTGACCAGTGTCTGTGGGCTAGTGTATCTGGTGGTCTGAATACAGTGGGTTAAACTCAGGTAGAATGGCTCGGGGCTCTTCCTCTTCTCCCTCCCTCCCCTGGGTGGAGGTGGGTGAGGTCCCACACCCCCTCTCAGCTCCATAGCACACGCACACCCTGCAGCCTCTCGCTACTCAAATCCCTTCATCTGGGGCCACCTTCAAGAGGCCATCTGAGGCCTCTTCCTCAGTATCCATTTGACCCCCAGGGGGCTCAGCTAACACAACCCTGGCAAACGGGGTGTGGGCTGCTCACACTGCCCTCTGTACCCCAACCCTGCCCTCTCTCCTTCTCTCGTCCCCTACTCAGGGTGGCGAGGACAGGTCACCAGTCTGAAGTCTAAACAGAGACTGCTGGCAAAGGAGATGGCCACCTTCATTTCTTGCTAGCACCTGAATCCCTGCAGCCCCCCTTCACTTGAAAGTGAAGGAGGCCGGGCGCGGTGGCTCAAGCCTGTAATCCCAGCACTTTGGGAGGCCGAGGCGGGCGGATCACGAGGTCAGGAGATCGAGACCATCCTGGCTAACATGGTGAAACCCCGTCTCTACTAAAAATACAAAAAACTAGCCGGGCGTGGTGGCGGGCGCCTGTAGTCCCAGCTACTCGGAGGCTGAGGCAGGAGAATGGCCTGAACCTGGGAGGCGGAGCTTGCAGTGAGCCGAGATCGCGCCACCGCACTCCAGCCTGGGTGACACAGCGCGAGACTCCGTCTCAAAAAAAAAAAAAAAAAAAAAAAAAAGAAAGTGAAGGGTGGGCAGGGAGGCTCTACCCCACTATCGGCCATCTCAGAAAGACAAACAAGGCCGGGCGCAGTGGCTCATGCCTATAATCCCAGCACTTTGGGAGGCCAAGGCGGGTGCATCACCTGAAGTCAGGAGTTCGAGACCAGCCTGGCTAACATGGTGAAACCCCGTATCTACTAAAAATACAAAAATTATCTGGGCATGATGGCAGGCTCCTGTAATCTGAGAGGAATCTGTGGTCTGAGAGGAGCAGCATTTGACCGGAATATCCAACTCATGACTGTCTGTGTGCTCTCATCCCCTTGCTTTGGAGTTTGTTTTCCTTGCGTTAGTTGGCCTTCCTGAGCCATGAGCTGAGGAGCAGCAGAGGCACGGCTGACTGTGCATCGCATTTTAGGAGCCCCCGCTTCCCACCCATGCTTCCCACACATGCTCTCCAGCCCTTCGCACCCCGGGGGCCCCTGGGAGTCAGCAGCTGCCTGGGGCTGGCAATGCCCTCCTGACAGGTTACCTCTCTCATTTGCCCTTCCACAGGGGGCAGAACTGCTTCGGGACCCATCCCTGGGGGCTCAGTTTCGGGTGCACCTGGTGAAGATGGTCATTTTGACAGAGCCTGAGGTAGGCATGGAGCTGGAGCTCAGCACGCTATACAGAGCAGGAAGCCCAAGTCATCGCATCTCCATCCTCTTTAACCTCTTGTCCTGGATGCCCCAAGCAGCATGGGTCACAGAACACGTTCAGCCAGATGGACCAGCTGCCCTCGCAGCTCTATCCAGCACTCAGCACAGGCTGCCTGACTACTTCTCTGAGCCTCAGTTGTCTCACCCCTAACATGGGCTAGTCAGAGGGTTGTTATGAGGACTAACTGGGAAACACACTGACCGCAGTCAGCACCATGCCTGGTTGGGGTGTCCTAAACGCAGGCTTTGCTGTGGATCTGCAGGGTGCTCCAAATATCACAGCCAACCTTACCTCGTCCCTGCTGAGCGTCTGTGGGTGGAGCCGGACCATCAACCCCGAGGACGACACGGATCCTGGCCACGCTGACCTGGTCCTCTATATCACGAGGTAGCCGAGCTTTCTGATGGGCGCTGGTCAGCCAGCCTGGGAAGGCTGCACCCTCGGCCTCCTGCCCTCTGCAAAGGTGATCCTGGGGCAGCCACGTGCCTTGGCACCACCCAAGTGACTGTTTTCTCTCACCGAGGTTTGACCTGGAGTTGCCTGATGGTAACCGGCAGGTGCGGGGAGTCACCCAGCTGGGTGGTGCCTGCTCCCCAACCTGGAGCTGCCTCATTACCGAGGACACTGGCTTCGACCTGGGAGTCACCATCGCCCATGAGATAGGGCACAGGTATGCAGCCCCACCAGCTGTCCCCAGGCTCTGGCAAGGAGCTGACCTGGGTACCTAGGATGGAGGTGGTCTTGGCAAGCAGTGGGTCCTTGTAGAGTTTCGCCAGAGGAGCCTGTACCCCTCACCCCAACAGACTCAGAAAGGTGGGTGTGAGGACAGGGGAACCTGATACTGTTTGATTAAAGAAACTTTTTTTCCAAAAGACGAGCAAAACACCTTTAGCAGGTAGAAAGTAACTTCTGTAGAAAATTCAGGTAGGCCGGGCGCGGTGGCTCAAGCCTGTAATCCCAGCACTTTGGGAGGCCGAGGCGGGTGGATCACGAGGTCAGGAGATCGAGACCATCCTGGCTAACATGGTGAAACCCCGTCTCTACTAAAAATACAAAAAAAACTAGCCGGGCGTGGTGGCGGGCGCCTGTAGTCCCAGCTACTTGGAGGCTGAGGCAGGAGAATGGCGTGAACCTGGGAGGCAGAGCTTGCAGTGAGCCGAGATGGTGCCACTGCACTCTAGCCTGGGTGACACAGCGCGAGACTCCGTCTCAAAAAAAAAAAAAAAAAAAAAAAAAAAAAAGAAAATTCAGGTAAAGAAAAAGCAGGCTGTAAAAACTATCTCAAATCCCACCATTTAGAGATAATGTCTCTTCACATTTTGTATTTAATTTCAGTCTTTTCTTTACATACACGCACATATTTTTTATTTGCAAAATTGGGATTTAGTTTGGATCCCTGAATTAAAGGAAAATTGTGATTATGCTGTTCATTGCTTTGTTACCTGCTATTTCTTTTTTCTTTTTCTTTTTTTTTTTTTTTTGAGGCGGAGTTTCGCTCTTGTTGCCCAAGCTGGAGTGCAATGGCGCGATCTCAGCTCACCGCAACCTCCGCCTCCCAGGTTCAAGTGATTCTCCTGCCTCAGACTCCCGAGTAGCTGGGATTACAGGCATGAGCCACCATGCCCAGCTATTTTCGTATTTTTAGTAGAGACGGGGTTTCTCCATGTTGGTCAGGCTGGTCTTGAACTCCTGACCTCAGGTGATCCACCTGCCTCGGCCTCCCAAAGTGCTGGGATTACAGGCGTGAGCCACTGCGTCCAGCCTTTCTTTTTTCTTCCTAGGGTTAGTGCAGGATTTACCTGCTCTTTATGTAATAATATATCCCAAACATTATCCCAGGTCTCTTACAGATGTGTACCATAATTTATTTAATTAGGCCCCTATCCTTGGATGTCTAGGTTGCCTGAACACATCTTCCTGTTGTGAACATTATACATTCTTGTGTGCAAACCTTCGCTCCTACCTATAACCATTTACCTAGAGTGATGGGTTTCTTTTCAATTCTTTAGTTTTTTAAGTCTGAAAATAATACCCAATTGTTGTAAAAATTCAAGCAGTGCAGAGATTTCTTTCTTTCTTTTGTAGTTTTTTTTTTTGAGATGGAGTCTTGCTCTGTCGCCCAGGCTGGAGTACAGTGGCGCAATCTCGGCTCACTGCAAGCTCCGCCTCCCGGGTTCACATCATTCTCCTGCCTCAGCCTCCTGAGTAGCTGGGACTACAGGCGCTTGCCACCACGCCCGGCTAATTTTTTGTATTTTTTAGTAGAGATGGGGTTTCACCGTGTTAACCAGGATGGTCTCGATCTCCTGACCTCGTGATCTGCCCGCCTCGGCCGGCCAAAGTGCTGGGATTACAGCTGTGCCCGGCCCAGTGCAGAGATTTCTAAAGTGAAAAGTGAATTTCTACCTTCCTTACCCACCAACCCCCACCCGACCCCTTTCAACCCCTCTGAGCCTGGGAGGGTCGAGGCAGGGTTCCTGGGTGTGGGGCAAGGCAGGGCTCCTTGTCCCTCACAAGGAGCATAGTTTCCTTTTGCTCCTGTGATGCAGAACAGATAAGCCCCCAAACAGGGGCTTAGCCTGGGAGGGTTCTTGGCTTCACCCAGGAAAGAATTCAAGAGGGAGCAGGTGATGTTAGACCGCAACTTTGATTGACATAGCAGTGGTCAGAGTGTGCAGCCCTGTGACTGTGTACAGCACAGCATAGCTCTTTTGAAGCAGGGCTACCCCATAGACACTGTGCTCAAAAGAGCAGCTCAAAGGCAGGGCTGCAGTCCTAGTTATACCCACTTTTAATTTTATGCAAATTAAGGGACCAGACTATGCAGAAATTTCTAGAAAAAGAGCAGTAATTTCCGGGTTTTCATCATGGAAAAAGGGCGGTAACTTTTGGGTGTTGCCATGGCAATGGTAAACTGACATGGCGCACTGGTGGGTCTGTCTTATGGAAGGGGGCTTCCCACCCCTCCCTGTTTTAGCTAGTCCTCTGGTCCGGTGTCCAAGCGGGGCCTCCAGAGTGGAGTCCACCTCCTACCTCACGGGTGCCTGGCCTCTCCCACCTCATTAGTAGTCCTCCATCAGTTCTGCTTTGGGGAAAGCAAGCTCTGTTGTGACAGTTTGGAAACGGTTCACCTTCCTGGCCTAGGAATGCAAACAATGGCCAAGGGCAAGCACATTTTAACTGAACTTTAAAATCGTGCTTTCCTCACAGTAGATGAATTTCACGCTCAACACATCCATGTAAACAGTCCCCAGAGCAGCCCCTCAAGGCCCCGACCAGTCCCCCCCTCTCCACAGACTCCTAACACTGTAAATTAATGTGGCTTGCACGTTTTTAAAGCCTTTTGATATTTATTAGCAAAAGATGCGGGAACGCTCCCTTCTGGGGAAAACTGACGCAGGGCGCACAAGGCCCTCTGCACTGCGCCCGGTTAGCAGGTGGCGGCGTCAGGGGTCGACCCGGGTCCGAAAACTCGCTGGCCCTGCGGCACTAGGGCGCCGGGCCGGACTCGCCGACCCCGATCCTGCCCCCGCCCCTGCCGGTCGCCTTAGCATAGCTCCCCACCTACCAGCTTCGGCCTGGAGCACGACGGCGCGCCTGGCAGCGGCTGCGGCCCCAGCGGACACGTGATGGCTTCAGACGGCGCTGCGCCCCGCGCTGGCCTCGCCTGGTCCCCCTGCAGCCGCCGGCAGCTGCTGAGCCTGCTCAGGTAGCTCACGCCCCGCGGGAGGGGTGCGAGCCTCCAGCCAGCCCGCTGGGCCTCCTGTGCCACCCCTCCCTACGTCCGTCCCCACTCCGCATTCAGCCCTCCTTCCTGTCCCCGCCCGAGACCCACCCCTCCGTCCAAACCCGGCGCCCACCGCTCCATCCCACCCCGCTGCGCCCCCCCCCCCCCCCCGTCCCACCCACCTGCCCAACCCCCTGCACCTCCCCCTGCGCTGTCCCACCCTCTGCGGCCACCGTTCCGTCCACATTCTCTCCCACTTGCCTACACCCACCCCTGCATCCTACCCTCCTCCATCCACCGCTCCATCTCAGCCCCCTGCGCCCACCCCATTCCTGCACCCACCCGGTTCCTGCGCCCACCCCCTCAATTCACCCCCGTACCCTTCGTCTGCCTCCACCCGCGCCAACCCCTCCGTCCACTTTCCACGCTCCATCAGCCCCACACCCCTATCTCCCCCCGCCCGCGTACATGTACCCCTGCGTCCCCTTCTCACCCACCGTACCGCTACCGGGCCTAACGTGCATCTGCTCCATCCCACTCTGACCTGTGCCTCCGTTGTCTCTCTCTCTGCTGGCCACTCACCTCCGCGCGGACCGGAGCCTTAGTCTTGGTCCCAGCCCAGAGCCAGCTCCTGGTGGGGGGCTCGGGCCGGCAACTCCTCTTCCCACTCACAAAAGGCCACGCTTCCAAACGCTTCCATCCCCGTGCACACTCCTCTGTCCCGCCTCCTCTCGGTGCACACCCTGGGCCTGAGCCGGGCCTTGTCGCAGCGCAGGACGGGCGCGCTGCGTGTGGGACCCCCCGCGGCCTCAGCCTGG
The DNA here is from genome assembly GCF_003255815.1 of Theropithecus gelada. Classification (NCBI taxonomy): domain Eukaryota; kingdom Metazoa; phylum Chordata; class Mammalia; order Primates; family Cercopithecidae; genus Theropithecus; species Theropithecus gelada. Next base: position 4,946,930 of record NC_037683.1, on the reverse strand, counting down.
GTCCACGGGGCGCCCGCCGGAGGCGCAGCCTGGCCTCTACTACAGCGCCAATGAGCAGTGCCGCGTGGCCTTCGGCCCCAAGGCAGTCGCCTGCACCTTCGCCAGGGAGCACCTGGTGAGTCTGCCGGCAGTGGCCTGGGATTGGCCATGAGGTTCCTCGGCATCACCCAACTCATCAACTCAGTCCCCCCAACTTGCACCGTGAGCACCTGCTGGGTGCGGTGCTAGGCTGAGGTACCCCCAGGGCAGCTTAGCTTAATGCTGTCTGTGGCCTCTAGAAATTATTTAAAATGTTTGAACAAAAGCCCCAACATTTTTGTTTAACTGGGCCCCACAAATTATGTAGCTAGTCCTGGGAGGGCCCCTGTGCCCAAGGACTCCTGGCTGAGTAAGGACACCAAGCTTAAACAGTTACCAAGGACTTCCCATCTGTTGTGGCTGGAGTCAGCCTGGAGGGCTGCCTGGAGGAAGTGGCCTCCAAACTGAACCCACAGCAGAAGTGGGACTGGTAGAGGGAGGGGAGATGAAGGAGAGCAGGCACCCCAAAAGACAGACTTCCTCCCAGGGTTGCATAGGACATTCATGGACTCCAGCCACTTTTGCCTTGGTGGGCCCCTTCCTCCATAAAAAAAATTGAGACTTATATTTTAATACTCTTTTTTTTTTTTTTTTTTTTTTTTTGAGACAGAGTCTCTTTCTGTTGCCCAGGCTGGAGTGCAGTGGCGCCATCTGAGCTCACTGCAAGCTCTGCCTCCCAGGTTCACACCATTCTCCTGCCTCAGCCTCCCGAGAAGCTGGGACTACAGGCGCCCGTGGTGGGCTATTTTTTTGTATTTTTAGTAGAGACGGAGTTTCACCGTGTTAGCCAGGGGGCTATTTTTTTGTATTTTTAGTAGAGACGGAGTTTCACTGTGTTAGCCAGGATGGTTTCGATCTCCTGACCTGGTGATCCGCCTGCCTGGGCATCCCAAAGTGCTGGGATTACAGGCATGAGCCACCACGCCTGGCCGAGTCTTTTTTTTTTTTCTTCTTCTTTGAGACAGGGCCTCCTTCTGTTGCCCAGGGTGGAGTGCAGTAGCACAATTATAACTCACTGTAGCCTCAACCTCCTGGGTGCAAGCGATCCTCCCACCTCAGCCTTGGAGTAGCTGGGACTACAAGCACATACCCCAACGCCCAGCTAATTTTTAAATTTTTTGTAGAGATGGGGTCTCCCTTTGTTACCCAGGCTGGTCTAGGACTCCTGGCCTCAAGCCATCCTCCCACCTTGGCATCCCAAAGCCCTGGGATTACAGGCATGAGCCACCACCCATGCCTGACCAGCAAATCTATTAATATTATATATTACAACATTAATTTGGACCTGGAAGTTCATTTTTTCTTTTTCTTTTCTTTTTTTCTTTTACCTTTTTTTTTTTTTTTTGAGATGGAGTCTCACTCTGTCACCCAGGCTGGAGTGCAGTGGCACAATCTTGGCTTACTGCAATCTCTGCCTCCCAGGTTCAAGCGATTCCTGGGCCTATGCCTCCCAAGTAGCTGGGACTACAGGTATGTGCCACCATGCCCAGATAAGTTTTGTATTTTTTAGTGGAGACAGGGTTTCATCATGTTGGCCAGGCTGGTCTCGAATTCCTGACCTCAGGTGATCTGGCCTTGGCCTCCCAAAGTGCTGGGATTACCAGCATGAGCTACCACACCCAGTCTAATTCATTTTTTTCTTCTGATTTTATTTTATATATTTATTTATTTTGAGACGGAGTCTTGCTCTGTCACCCAGGCTGGAGTGCAGTGGTGCGATCTCAGCTCACTGCAAGCTCTGCCTTCTGGGTTAATGCCATTCTTCTGCTTCAGCCTCCTTAGTGGCTGGGACTATAGGCACCTGCCACCACGCCCGGTTAATTTTCTGTATTTTTAGTACAAACGGGGTTTCACTGTGTTAGCCAGGATGGTCTCGATCTCCTGACCTCGTGATCCGCCTGCCTTGGCCTCCCAAAGTCCTGGGATTACAGGCATAAGCCACCGTGCCCGGCCTTTTTTCTTATGATTTTAAAAGAAATTAGGCCAGATATGGTGGCTCACACCTGTAATCCCAGCACATTGGGAGGCCAAGGCAGGTGGATCACCTGAGGTTGGGAGTTCAAGACCAACCTCACCAACATGGAGAAACGCCATCTGTACTAAAAATACAAAAAAATTAGCTGGGCGTGGTGGTGCGTGTTTGTAATCCCAGCTACTCGGGAGGCTGAGGTAGGAGAATTGCTTGAACCCAGGAGGCAGAGTTTGCTGTGAGCTGAGATCACTCCATTGTACTTCAGCCTGGGCAACAAGAGCGAAATCATCTCAGAAAAAAAAAAAGTTAAAAAAAAAGAAAGAAATTAAAACATTTCCCTGGTGAACTTCAAGTCAGTGACAAGAAAGAAAAAAAGAAAAAAGACACAAAAACCACATTTCCGTGGGCCCCAAAAAGTGTGGCAGGACCTGGTCATGGTCCTGGTTCCCCATCGATGGGTCGGTCATGCCTTGTCTTTTGAGGGCACCAGTGCCCACAGCGCAGAATGTTGGCTGTGTCAGTGTGTCCTGCGGTCTGGGAGGGACAGTTAAGGTTGGACACTGGCCTGGAAGGCCCTGGTGGCCCCTGAGTTTGCCACCTGTCCATCCTCCTAGGATATGTGCCAGGCCCTCTCCTGCCACACAGACCCGCTGGACCAAAGCAGCTGCAGCCGCCTCCTCGTTCCTCTCCTGGACGGGACAGAATGTGGCATAGAGAAGGTCAGAGCCAAGAGTGAACGAGCAGGCTCCTGTGAGCACATGCACGTGGGCGCCTCCAGCCACACCACCCTATTCCTAGGTGGGGAGGCAGGACCAGTATGGGGCAGAGAGTCTTGGAGTTGGCCTTGGTGACTGTCCTTTGGGTTGGTGGTCTGAACTCTTTACCATTTGCTCCCATGCAGAATGGGAGTGTAGGCTGCCTGTTTGTATGGGGGGTGCCTATGGGTGTGGGATTCCTTTGAGTGGGGTCTCTGTGTGAAGGTCCTCGTGGATATGGGGTGTCTTGGGGTGGGATCCCTGTGTAAGGGGATCCCTGTGAGGGTAGAGCCTCTGTGGGTGGGTCCTTGCGTGTATGTTGGGGGATCCCTGTGTGTCGAGGGGGCCCTGGGGGGTTCTATGTGTATGTTGGGGGGTCTCTGGGTATTGGGGGATCCCTGTGGGGCTGGGGGATCCATGTTGCTGGGCTACCTGTGTGTGTTGGGGGGGATCTCTGTGTGCGTTGGAGATCCCTGTGTTTTGGGGGATCCATATGGGTGAGTTCCTTGTGTGTGTTTGGGGGTCACTGTGGGTAGGGTCCCTGTGTGTGCTGAGAGACCCCTGAGTATGTTGGGGGACTCTCTGTGTGTGTTGGGTGTCACTGTTGTGGAGTCGCCGTGGGATGGGAGATTAAGCCATCCTTGCCTTGCAGTGGTGTTCCAAGGGTCGCTGCCGCTCCCTGGTGGAGCTGACCCCCATAGCAGCAGTGCATGGGCACTGGTCTAGCTGGAGTCCCCAAAGTCCTTGCTCCCGCTCCTGCGGAGGAGGTGTGGTCACCAGGAGGCGGCAGTGCAACAACCCCAGGTACCGCAGGGAGGGGTGCTCTTCTGTCAGGGAGGGTGGCCACACCACATTCCCTAGTTGAAGGCAGTGTTCACCCTCTTGTCTCACCCTCCTGTCTCCTGGCCATTTTCAGACCTGCCTTTGGGGGGCGTGCGTGTGTTGGTGCTGACCTCCAGGCTGAGATGTGCAACACTCAGGTAGGCCTGCTTCCTGGGGCAGGAGGGGGCAGCTGGTGGCACCGGGCCCTGGGGGAGCCAAAGTGACCATCTGTGGTTCACACCAGGATACATTTGAGAAGGACTTTGGGGCCAGGTGAGGTGGCTTACGCCTGTAATCTCAGCACTTTGGGAGGCCAGAGTGGGTGGATCACCTGAAGTCAGGAGTTCAAGATCAGCCTGGCCAACATGGTGAAATCCTATCTCTACAGAAAAAATAAAAATTAGTCGGGTATGGTGGCGGACACCCGTAGTTCCAGCTACTCAGGAAGCTGAGGCATGAGAATCACTTGAACCTGGGAAGTGGAGGCTGCAATGAGCCGAGATTGGGCCACTGCACTCCAGCCTGGGTGACAGAATGAGACTGTCAAAAACAATATATAAAAATAAAAAGAGAGAAGGACATTGGGACCCCCGTTCGTAAACCAGGCCAGTCCTGCTGATGCCCACAGAGCCCCTGAGTGCCATTTTGCCCTCCAGAGCACATCTCTGCAGGGAGAACCTCCCCACTAGGAGTACAGTGCCCTGCTGCATGGCTGCAAAGGAGTTGTTTTTTTTTTTTTTTTTGAGACAGAGTCTCACCCTGTCGCCCAGGCTGGAGTGCAGTGGTACTATCTCAGCTCACTGCAACCTCCGCCTCCCAGGTTCAAGTGATTCTCCTGCCTTAGCTTCCCAAGTAGCTAGGACTACAGTTGCCAGCCACCACGCCCAGCCAGTTTTTAATATTTTTAGTAGAGACGGGGTTTCACCGTGTTAGCCAGGATGGCCTTGATCTCCTGACCTCGTGATCTGCCTTCCTCAGCCTCCCAAAGTGCTGGGATTACAGGTGTGAAAGTTTCAGAATGTTTCCAGTACTCTGGAGTACTCTGGAGTAAACCCCATGTGGTAGGCTGTCACTCCCCATTTCTCCTCCGCCACCCGGTGGCCATTGATCTCCCTTCTGTCTTTGTGGATTGACCTGTTCCAGACATGCCACGTACCTGGGGCCAGACAACAGGTGTGCTTCCTGCCTGCCTTCCTCCCCCAGTGGCACGTCCTCAGGGCTCACCTGTGTTGTAGCCTGTGTCAGCGCCTCATTCCTCTTTCTGGCTGAATCATATTCCACTGCCGGGGTAGACCACATTTTCATCCAGTCATCTGCTGATGGACATTGGAGGTGTTTCCACCTTTTGGCTCCTGTGAACAGAGCCGCTACGAATGTGCTTGTACATGTTTGAATCCCTGTTTTCAATTCTTTTGGCAGTATGCTGAAGAGTGGAGTTACTGGATCATATGGGAATTCTACGTTTGACTTTTTTTTTTGAGACAGAGTCTTGCTGTGTTGCCAGGCTGGAGTGCAGTGGTGCAATCTCGGCTCACTGCAACCTTCGCCTCTCGGGTTCAAGCAATTCCCCTGCCTCAGCCTCTGGAGTAGCTGGGATTACAGGCACGTGCCACCACGCCTGGCTAATTTTTTGTATTTTTAGTAGAGATGGGGTTTCCACCACGTTGGCCAGGATGGTCTGGATCTCCCGACCTCAGGTGATCCGCCCGTCTTGGCCTCCCAAAGTGCTGGGATTATAGGCATGAGCCATATATGTTTATGTTTGACTTTTAAAGAAACTGCCAAACCATTTTCCACAGTACCTGAACCGTTTCACATTCCTACCAGCATTGCATGAGGGTTCCAGTTTCCCCACATCCGCTGCAGTCCTTGCTGCTTTCTGTTGTTTTTTTCTTTCCTTCCTTCCTTCCTTCCTTCCTTCCTTCCTTCCTTCCTTCCTTCCTTCCTTCCTTCCTTCCTTCCTCCCTCCCTCCCTCCCTCCCTCCCTCCCTCCCTTCCTTCCTTTCTTCTTTTTATAGAGATGGGGTTTCGCCATGTTGGCAGGCTGGTCTTGAACCCTAACCCCAGGTGATCTGCCCACCTCAGCCTCCCAAAGTGCTGGGATTACAAGTGTGAGCCATGGTGCCCGGCCTGTTTTCTGTTTTTTGATTTTGGCCATCCTCGTGGTGTGAAATGGTAGAAAGATTTTTTTTTTTTTTTTTTTTTTTTTNCCGAGTAGCTGGGACTACAGGCGCCCGCCACCTCGCCCAGCTAGTTTTTTGTATTTTTTAGTAGAGACGGGGTTTCACCATGTTAGCCAGGATGGTCTCCATCTGCTGACCTCGTGATCCGCCCATCTCGGCCTCCCAAAGTGCTGGGATTATAGGCTTGAGCCACCGCACCCGGCCAGAAAGATTTTTTTTACATTGAGTTAAATTCCGTCCCCTGCTTGGATGGCCCTGGGTGTGGGTTTGGCCCTGTATGTATTACATGTTCTGTATGGTGAGACCCTCCCTTTCCTCCTTCTCCAAATGGACCCCCAAGACCTCCCCAGATAGCGAGGGGAGGGTCTTTGGCTGGAGCAGAGGGTGGTGGGATTTCGTGGAGGCAGCGTGGTCAGTGTGGCCGTCCAGGGAGTCAACTCCGATTATCTTCTGTCAGTGCATAAAAGTCCAGGACGCCTGCCTGAGTGCAGAGGCTCCGGTGGTGAGGTCTTTGCTCCGTGCTTTGGTTACCTGCCTCTAGGTGCGCTACCTAAAGAATACACATCCCCATCACTGTTTTATTGAGTTCAGGCGTTGGAAGCAGAGGCGCCGAGCGTAATGCTCTTTCCCGGCTTTCTTTGTTGCTGCCCTGTGTTCTTTACAGATTCCCCAGAGTTTTCCCATCAATAGAGACGGGCAGGCACTTTTGTCACCCCGGTTTACAGAGCAGGGAACCGAGGCACAGCCTGGAGCTGAGGCCACAACCATATCTTGATCCCACACTGCAGGGTGCCGTGCAGTCTCCCAGTGACAACACCCCCCCTCCCCATCTCCCTCCTCTGCCTGTCCTCTGCCTCCTCCTGGCCAGGCCTGTGAGAAGACCCAGCTGGAGTTCATGTCGGAACAGTGTGCCAGGACGGACGGCCAGCCGCTGCACTCCTCCCCTGGCGGTGCCTCCTTCTACCACTGGGGCGCTGCTGTACCACACAGCCAAGGTGAGGCCTGCGGAGTGTGGGGTCAGGGGAGGAGCCAGCCCTGGAGACCCTCGGACAGGGCAGAGTCATGGGGGGTTGGCCTACTATCCCTCCAGCACTGGGCAAAGCGGCTCAGGCTCTGGTGTCCCACAGACCGTGGATCATATAGTGGCCAGGCCTCGCTGGCAGATTAGGCACTGACATCCCGTCTCTGAGTCTCAATTTCCCATCTGTGAAATGGAGATAATAGCAGTAAGCCCCTCCTTGGTCACTACAAGGATTCAGGGAGATAATCGGGAAATGCCAGGTGTGTTCCTTGGTTCGTAATTCTGTTTTTTTGAGACAGAGTCTTGCTCTGTTGCCCAGGCTGGAGTGCAGTGGCGCGATCTCAGCTCACTGCAACCTCTACCTCTGGGATTCAGAGGATTCTTGCCCCTCAGCCTCCCGAGTAGCTGGGACTACAGGCTGGCACCACCATGCCGGCTAATTCTTTTTGTATTTTTAGTAGAGATGTGGTTTCACCATGTTGCCCAGGCTGGTTTTGAACTCCTGACCTCACGTGATCCGCCTGCCTTGGTCTCCCAAAGTGCTGGGATTATAGGCATGAGCCATTGCGCCCAGCCTTGGTTCATAATTCAATACCATTAGTTATTAGATTAGATTAGGATTGTGATTAGGATTATTGCCTTAGGAGGTAGGATGGGGGGAAGATAGAAACCCTTGCCCCAGATGCAAAGGATGAAGCTGGGTGGGGGCTGGGGGGCCTGCCCCTCCTGCTTGGTTCAGGACCCCTTGTTCACTCTGCCCTCCCAGGGGATGCTCTGTGCAGGCACATGTGCCGGGCAATTGGCGAGAGCTTCATCATGAAGCGTGGAGACAGCTTCCTGGATGGGACCCGGTGTGTGCCAAGTGGCCCCCGGGAGGACGGGACCCTAAGCCTGTGCGTGTCGGGCAGCTGCAGGGTAGGCGTGTGCGGACATTGGCGATGACCCTGGGGCCTGCCTGTCCTATCGGAAGGCTCCTGGGGGCAGGTCGGTGGGTGCTGGCCCCAGTGGAGCTGCAGTGAGTCTGCAGGGGAGTGGTGCTGGGGAAAAGGATCTGGACTTGGAGTCAGCCTGGGTTAAGGGCTGCAGTGTGACCTTGGGCAAGTCATTGAGCCCTCTAAGCTTGCTTCCTGGGTAGATGTTGGGGTGCTGCAGAAGTGTTGCTGGTTTTGTGGATCCCAGAACCCCAGAGCTGGCAGGGCTGCAGCGTCACTGAGGCCAGCACCCTCCAGTGACACTGGCCCCCTGTCCTTCCCTTTGCATAGACATTTGGCTGTGATGGCAGGATGGACTCCCAGCAGGTACGGGACGTGTGCCAGGTGTGTGGTGGGGACAACAGCACGTGCAGCCCATGGAACGGCTCTTTCACAGCTGGAAGAGCGAGAGGTAGGCAGCCTCCCTCAGGGCAGAGGCTGGGCTTCCCCCAGCCTCCAAGACGGCCACAGCCCGGAGCCTTGCTGCAGGGGCTGCTCAGGTCACAGGGCCCGCGCACTCACTCAGCCCTGGATGCCTCCTGCAGTGTCAGCATCTCCCTCCTCCACTTCGCCACCCTCCTGTGGCAGGCTCAGATTTTGGCCTTGATGCTGCTGGGACTGTGGTGCCTCAGTAATGGTGGCTCAATGTAGCTGTGCTCAAGACTCTGGCTCAAAAAAACAGAATTATGAACCAAGGAACACACTTGGTAGTTCCCAGTTATCTCCCTGAATCTTTGTAGTGACCAAGGAGGGGCTTACTGCTATTATCTCCATTTCACAGATGGGAAATTGAGACTCAGAGATGGGATGTCAGTGCCTGATCTGCCAGTGACATTGGCCAGGTGTGGTGGCTCACGCCTGTAATCCCAGCACTTTGGGAGGCTGAGGCGGGTGGATCACCTGTAGTCGGGAGTTTAAGACCAGCCTGGCCAATATGGTGAAACCCTGTCTCTACTGAAAATACAAAACTTAGCTGGGCGTGGTGGCGGACACCTGTAGTCCGGGCTACTCGGGAGGCTGAGGCAGGATAATTGCTTGAACCAGGGAGGTGGAGATCCCTCTGTACTCCAGCGTGGGCAAAGGAGCGAGACACTCTAAAAAAATAATAATAATCCGGACATCGTGCATTCTGTAGCAGCTAGCCTCTTCTCTCCTGCTCAAGAAATCCCACTGAGAGGGACACGAGTGAGTGAGAGGGATGGTAGTTACACTTGGAAAATCTTTGACTTTGGTGTATATATGAGGTCAAAAATCATTTGTAAATGCCAGCGCTTCTCTGGAGAGCAGAGACTTGAGCCCTGCCTCCCTCTGGCATGCCCCACTGTGCTGGAGAACCTTGGCCCTGGTCCCTTCTCCCAGCCAGGGCAGAGCCTTGGCAGGTGGTCCTCCAGCCTGCTTTTAATTGCCCCCATGACAGGGGACTCAGTGCTGCTGGAGCTAGCCCCATGGCATTGTTCAATTTTTCCCGACCAGCTAAGATCAGCTCCCTTTGTCTGTGATGTGGTGGCCGTGAGGTCCACGCATCTTTCCTTCTTTTTTTCTTTCTAGAATATGTCACATTTCTGACTGTTACCCCCAACCTGACCAGTGTCTACATTGCCAACCACAGGCCTCTGTTCACACACTTGGGTGAGTTGACTGGAGGACTCCCACCCAGTTAGCTAGACTGAAAAGGTGCAGGACACTGTCCCCAAGATGCCCTCACTTCTGACATCACTCGCAAGTTCAAGGGGTTCCCCAGACCACCCTCAGGCTTGATAATTGACTAGGAAGACTCCCAGAGCTCACTGAGAGCTGTGGCATGTGGCTGTGGCTCCTTCCAGAAGGACATGGGTTAGAATTGTCCAAGGGAAGAGATGTAGGCAGAGTGTGGGAGGGTCCAAACAGGAGGCCTGATGTCTCAGGAATGTGACACCCTTCTAACATTGGAGCGTGGCCATACACATGGAGTATTGCCCACACAGAAAGCCCACCGAGTGGGAGTTGAGAGTTTTTACTGGGATTTGAGGGCAAAGCCACGATTGACTAATTGACCACGTGGATACTCTCAGTCTCCTGGTGACCCAAAGCCTCCATCCTAAATCACATAGTTGGTCTTTCTGGTACAGCCAGCCCCCGCCCTAAAGGAAGACACTTCTGCCTCGTGTGACCTGTGTCTCCTCTTGGAAGCCAACAGCAAAGGCCGGGCTTCTCTCTGGGCAAGGCTGCTTCTTTGCTGTTCAGGGCCACCGTGGGTCTTTCTTTCTGGAGTGTGCCTGCACCTAACCTTTGAAGCCTTGGTTGCCGGCCCTTGCCGTGGGGTCCCTGAGCCCTGAGCCTGTCGAGTTCTGTGCATGAGTGCACTTGCTCATGGCACTCACCAGGCTGTGGAAAGGCACAGAGCCTCCGCTGTGGGGAAGCCTCTGGCTCAGATGCCTGCAGCTCCTTAGAGGAGGGCTGGGGACCCTGGGAAGGAGAGTCACTGACATGTGCCTGTGAGGAGGATGGGTGCTCAGTTCCACACAGCTAACAGGGCTGGTTCTCCAACAGCGGTGAGGATTGGAGGGCGCTACGTCGTGGCTGGGAAGACGAGCATCTCCTCTAACACCACCTACCCCTCCCTCCTGGAGGATGGCCGTGTGGAGTACAGAGTGGCCCTCACCGAGGACCGGCTGCCCCGCCTGGAGGAGATCCGCATCTGGGGACCCCTCCAGGAAGATGCTGAGATCCAGGTCAGCAGGAGAGCCTGGGGGAGGCCAGTGGGGGCTTCTTCTTGGGGACTATGGCTGCTTGCGCGTTTGTCCATCTGTCCATTCCCTGATTCGTTCATTTATTCATTCAGTGGCCGCTTACAGGGAACCCACTATGTATTGGGTCTTGTGCTAAGCAAAATGCAGCTAGCTCCTCCAGGGGCTTAGGGTCCCACAAATAAATATCCAAATGTGCCTGTGCCCAGAGCCTGTGGGAGAAGGCCCTGCAGTTCTGGGATCAGGTAAGGTTGGAGGGCCCCAGGCAGGGGTCCAGGGCTCCCCGGGAAAGAGTGATGGAGCTGAGGTCTCAGATGAGCAGATACTGCCGGGCCAAGCAGGGAGGGAAGCGTATGGCCAAGGGAACAGTGTCGGTGTGGGAGGGATGAAGGAAGGTCCTACTGTGTGGGTTTGTGGGGAGATGAAGGCGTGGATGCAGGGGCAGTGGCATCTGGGGAGCAGGCGTTGGTGCTGAGGATGCTGAGAACGGATGCTGGCTCCCACTGCTTCTTTGGGGTAGAGTGCGTGGGAACCGGAAGGCCTTGTTCAGGTGTGTCCTCGGTGATGTGTGCTCGCCCTTGTATGTCCCCATTGGTGCTTTGCTGAGGAAGGCACGTGGAGGATGGAGAGACATGAGCGCAGGCTGAAACAGACCTGAGAACCTTGGGAGAGGGGCCCAGTCTCAGCAGCCCCAGCTGGCTGCCCTGGCAGCGTCCTCTGCCCCTACAGCTGCCAGAGACAGCAGGGCCTCCCCAATATCAGGCCAGGCCGGGCCGGAGCAAGCCCCTGTGAGTGGCTCATCCCTTCCCTTCCCCGGATAGGGCTCCCTTCCTCCCCTCCCCTTGCCTGGGACATTGTCTCCAGATGCTGGCTGCTGAGTGGCTCTCCCGTCATCCTCTGCAGTGTGTAAAAGAGCAGATTCTTGGGTCCTCTGCATATTCCCTGAATCAAGACTTCCCTGTGTTGGGCCTGAGAAACCCCACTGTAACCAACACAGGCTTGAGGCGGTGGCCAGATGTGGGCATCAAGGGGGCAGGTGCTGAATGTCACCTCGCCCTGGGCTCTGGCCTCCAGGTTGGCCTCTTTCTTGGGCTGGCCTTGGGCACAGGACCCAGTTACCCTCCTGAAGAGCCTCAGGCCCAGGAACCTGCTGAAATTCTTCCCAGTGCTCTCCAGGCCAGGCCCAAGCCAGTAGCCGGCCACAGGGCCCCAGGGATCCAGTTTCTTCCTGCCAACCCCACAGGCCTCAGCTCTGGCTCCAGAAGCCATTTCTGAGCTGGCCCTGCCCTAGCCCTTCTTGGGCTCCTTAGCTCAGCCTAAGGTGGGCCTGCCTCCTCCATTGTACGTTATCCTTTACCCAACCAGCTTAGGGAGCCTTCTCTGTGCTGCCTGAATACCCTATTCCCTAACCTACCAATGACTTGGTAATTACCTGTCCCCAGCCCCCTATCCCAACCCACTGAGAGCTCCTTGTGGCTCAGCCAGTGTCCTGTGCACTGTGCTCTACCCAGAGCCTGGTACAGGTCAGTGTCGGCGATTGCCTGTCATTATTTTTGTTTTTGTTGTTTTTTGAGAGAGGGTCTCACTGTCGCCCAGGCTGGAGTGCAGTGGCACTATCACAGCTCACTGCAGCCTCGACCTCCTGGGCTCAAGTGATCCTCCCACCTCAGCCTCCCAAGTAGCTGGGACTACAGGCGTGCCCCATCATGCCCAGCTGATTTTTGACTTTTTTTTTTTTTTTAAATAGAGATGGAGTCTCACAATGTTGCCCAGGCTGGTCTGAAACTTCTGGGCTCAAGTGATCTGCCTGCCTCAGGCTCCCAAAGTTTTTGGTTTACAGGCATGAGCTACCGTGCCTGGCCAGTGATTGCTTGTTGAATGAAAGATTATAGGGATGGAAGAAGAAGTTGGGAGGCTTCCCAGGGGAGGTGGCCATGACAGTGACCCTCAGGGAACCCACTGGACAAGGCCTGAAGCTCTTTGTCTGTCTGCAGGTTTACAGGCGGTACGGCAAGGAGTATGGCAATCTCACCTGCCCAGACATCACCTTCACCTACTTCCAGCCTAAGCCGCGGCAGGCCTGGGTGTGGGCCGCTGTGCGTGGGCCCTGCTCGGTGAGCTGTGGGGCAGGTGAGACCCAGGGAAGGCTTGCCCACAGCATGGCTTGCCCCTACAGGGAGGCAGCCTAGCCCTCCCACTTCCCTCCCAGGGCTGCGCTGGGTAAACTACAGCTGCCTGGACCAGGCCAGGAAGGAGTTGGTGGAGACTGCCCGGTGCCAAGGGAGCCAGCAGCCACCAGCGTGGCCAGAGGCCTGCGTGCTCGAACCTTGCCCTCCGTAGTGAGTGTGGTGCTGTCTGCGCAGCTCCGGTGGGAGAGAGGGTTCTGCTGGGGCTGCTGGGCTCTGTCCCTGGCCTATGGGGCCCGTGTGGCAGGGCCGGGCTGAGCTGCTTCTGTGCAGGCTCTCACTACCCCTGCCCACAGCCCTGCGAGGGGGCTCTGTGAGTGCCCCCTTCTGCACATGAGGACACTGAGGCTCAGGGCAGACACGGTGACAATGTTAGCCCAGTGGGACCCACACCTGCTGCCACCTTGTCCGGGCCAGCGAGGCCTCTCTTGAGCTCAGGTGCTCATGGCGAGATGGAGGTGATTGCCTACCTGGAGGGTTGTGGGGAGACTTGGGGAGCTCTGGTGCAAAGCCCCTGGCTGTCACTGCACCTGATGGGCACACTGTTAGGGACAAGGTCATCCCTGCTGGGTGCAGGACAGGGCAGCTGCCCACCAGCATGTGATTCGGGTGTCCTCAGGCTCAGCCACCTGGAGAGGCTAGGCTGGTCCTAGTGCCCAGTGCTTGTCCCAGACCAGGCGAAGTGTGTCAGCACCCACCACCCCATCACCCCAAGTTAGCCTGGGACCTGGCCAGGGCCCCAGCGCTCTGTCTCCTTCCTCAGCTGGGCGGTGGGAGACTTCGGCCCATGCAGTGTCTCCTGTGGGGGCGGCCTGCGGGAGCGGCCAGTGCGCTGCGTGGAGGCCCAGGGCAGCCTCCTGAAGACCTTGCCCCCAGCCCGGTGCACAGCAGGGGCCCAGCAGCCAGCTGTGGCAGTGGAAATCTGCAACCCCCAGCCCTGCCCCGCCAGGTGAGCCCAGGGCTAGGTGGGCCTGGGAGAGGGCCTCCCCGGCAGAGTTCGTCCCTGCGCTGAGCCCCTGTCCTTCTGAGAATCCCCTCCTCCTGAGGCCTCTGGTGGAGCCTCACCATCCAGGGTGATGGGCAGTGTCACCTGGCGGTTGTAAGTGCCGGTGTCAGAGTTCCTTACTACCCAGGAGAGCCTGGACCCATTGTTTCCGTCTCTGAGCTTCCGAGCCCCTGCTCTGAACTGGGGATGCCGACCTGCCTGGGGAGGGGATGGCTTCAAGGATGAGGTCAAACTGAACGGAGCGGGAGATGTCACTTGCTCATCACCACCATCTCCACCGTGCCCACATGGCTGCATCTCATCCCCTCAGTGTCCAAGTTGACAGTGGCTTATCATCCTGCCCTGCCACTAACCAGCTGAGTGACAGGGCAAGTCCCCTCCTCTGTGGGCTTCAGTTTTGTGACCTGTCCAGTGGGAGGGGATTGGTCTGGATCATTGGTGGCCCACTCATAGCTCTGGACTCCTTTCCCTGCCCCCTCATCTGTGGCAGACAAAGCAATCACCACTTTTCCCCACTGAGGCCAGATAGGGCCTCAGAATCCTTCTCAACACAGCTCTCCAGGCAGCCACTCCACTGCAGGGCTGACTCACAGCTGAAACCCATTGGCCACCCTTGAACCTGGTGATCCGAGTCCATGTGGCACCTGTTTCTCTGCACCTGCTATGGTGTATGGAGTCAGTGCTTGCCTGGCTGGAGGTCGGTCTCTGCCTCTGGAGGGTGGGAAGGATGGGTTCTCTTCCTTTTTTTTTTTTTTTAAGACAGAGTCTTGCTCTCTCACCCAGCCTGGTATGCAGTGGCATGATCTTGGCTCACTGCAGCCTCCTGCCTCGGCAGGTGTGCGCCACCAAGCCCAGCTAATTTTTGTATTTTTTGTAGAAACAGGGTTTTGCCATGTTGCCCAGGCTGGTCTCCAACTCTCGGGCTCGAGCAGTCTGCTCACCTCAGCCTCCCAAAGTGCTGAGAATACAGGTGTGAGCTACTGCACCCAGCCAGGGATAGGTTCTGTCTCTGCACCCTGGAGGCAGGGGGGTGCCTGACTGCTGAGCAGCGAGTGCTTGTTGAATGGGAACCTGCTGGCTGATGAATGGAGAACCCAGTGCTTCAGGGAGAGACCCTGAGCTTCACTTCTCTGTGTGGCCCCCACTTTGGGCTCCTGGATGTTGGGGAGCAGGTCCTCTGCCTCCCTGCCCCTAGCAGCTGGGCTGTACCTTCCACTGGGTGGCAGAGGCAGGGCCTGATGACTGTCTCATGCCATCCTCAGGTGGGAGGTGTCAGAGCCCAGCCCATGCACATCAGCCAGTGGAGCAGGCCCAGCCTTGCAGAACGAGACCTGTGTGCCAGGGGCAGATGGCCTGGAGGCTCCAGCGACTGAAGGGCCTGACTCCGTAGATGAGAAGCTGCCTGCCCCTAAGCCGTGTGTCGGGATGTCATGCCCTCCAGGCTGGGGCCATGTGAGTGCCCTGGGCATGAGAGTGGCTGGGGCTGTTGGGTCCTTTACCTGGCTGGGAGAATGAGGGGCACCCGTCACCATTGTCCTCCAGGCCAGAGTGAGAACACCTTCCTTCTGTGGGAATGCTGTCTGAGGGCCACCCCTGCTCAGAAAAGAAGCTTAGAAAGAGGGCTCAGGGCCCCTCGGGAGGCTCCCATTCCCCTTGCAAGCCGGGCTGAGAGAAGCATCTGAGGAGAGTATACTGCAGCTGCTGTGCAGAGAAACGCTGCTGGGCTCCTGCCCGGTGTCCAGGGGCTGGAGGCTGACTGGCCTTGCTCTCTGGCCTGGGTGCTGGCGACCCTCGCCCCTCATGGCTGGGGGGATTGCAGGGCCAGTCATGCTCCCACGTCCCACTCTTGGTTCCCAGCTCTCGGCCAGGCCCATAGTGAGCACTCATGCTGCCGAGGAGCCTGCAAAGGTGGGGTGTGCAGCAAGGACACCCGCCGGGAGACCAGGGAGCCAAAGGAGCAGGGGAGGGAGCGCTGGTGTGCACATGCCACTTCCTGCTCTCTCTGCTGCCTCCTGAGAAGATTGGGACGGGGGTCTCTGGGTGCTCAGAGGAGTCCCAGACCCATGAACTTGTTGCTGTTCCCCACAGCTGGATGCCACCTCTGCAGGGGAGGAGGCTCCCTCCCCATGGGGCAGCATCAGGACGGGGGCTCAAGCTGCACATGTGTGGACCCCTCTGGCAGGGCCGTGCTCCGTCTCCTGCGGGCGAGGTGAGGGCCCCCGGGAGGCTCCTGGGGACCAGCACTCATGGTAACTCTCTTATCCACTTGCATCTTGCCTCCTTCTAAAAAGCATTTGAGGTGGATTGCAGAAAATCCAGACCATATGGGAACACGCGGTAATACAAGGAGATTAAGTATAGTAGCTGACAGCCACTTCAAATGTGAGCGTTGACTGGCTGAAAAGTAGGAAAAGACAATAATGCCGGGCAGTGTGGCACGAGAGCCATTCCTGATGGCCCCAGCAGAGCGGCCAGAGGGGGCCCCAGTTGACGACCCGAGCAGAGAAACCTTAGCTTTAAGATACACAGTGTTAGGCCGGGCACGGTGGCTCACGCCTGTAATCCCAACACTTTGGGAGGCTGAGGTGGGCGGATCATGAGGTCAGGAGATCGAGACCATCCTGGCAAACACGGTGAAACCCCGTCTCTACTAAAAATACAAAAAAAAAAAAACAAAAACAAAAACAAAAAAAACTAGCCAGGCGTGGTGGCGGGCGCCTGTAGTCCCAGCTTCTCGGGAGGCTGAGCCAGGAGACTGGCATGAACCCGGAAGGTGGAGCTTGCAGTGAGTGGAGATCGCACCACTGCACTCTAGCCTGGGTGACAGAGCGAGACTCCGTCTCAAAAAAAAAAAAGATACACAGCGTTCTTCTATTTTCCCAATCTTGCTTTATTATCGTATAACACACATATTATACAATTTACCATCATAACTGTTTCTCCCCGTGCATGTCAGTGACAGAAAAGCACAGTCACATTGTTGTGCGGCCATCACCACCATCCTCTCCAGAACTTTTCCAGTTTCCCAAACTGGAGCTCTGTCCCTGTGAAACACGAACTCCCGTTTCCTCCTCCGCAGCCCCTGGCAACCTCCATTCTCCTTTCTGTCTCCAAATTCTACAATTCCAAGGACCCTGTAGAAGTGGAATCATACAGCATTTACCTTTTCGTGACTGGTTGATTTCACTGAGTGTGATGTCCTCACAGTTCATCCATGTTGTAGCATGTGTGTTTCCTTCTTAAGGCTGAAAAAGATTCCATTGTGAGTGTATCCTTTATATGTTTATCCATTTATTCATCTGTGGACACTTGGCTTCCTTCCACATTTTGGCTATTCTATTGTGAATAACACTTCTGTGAACATGGGTGTGCAAATATCTGTTTGAGTTCCTGCTTTCAGTTCTTTCGGGTGTATACCCAGAAGTGTGCTAGCTGGGTCAGATAAGAATTCTATGTTTAATTTTTGAGGAACTGCTGGATTGTTTTCCCCAGTGGCTGCACCATTTTACATTTCCACCAATGGTGCATAAGAGTTCCAATGTCCTCCCATCCTTGCCAACACTTTTCATTTCTGTTTTTTTTTTTTAATTTTTTTTTTTGGAGACAGAGTCTCATTCTGTTGCCGAGGCTGGAGCGCAGTGGCACAATCTTGGCTCACTGCAAGCTTCACCTCCGCATCTCAAGTGATTCTCGTGCTTCAGCCTCCTGAGTAGCTGGGACTATAGGTGTCTGCCACCATGCCTGGCTAATTTTTTTATTTAGTAGAGATGAGATTTCACCATGTTGGCCAGGTTGGTCCCAAGCTCCTGACCTCAGGTGATCTGCCTGCCTTGGCCTCCCAAAGTGCTGGGATTACAGGTGTGAGCCACCATACCTGGCCTATTTCTGTGTTTTTTATAATGGCCATCCTAATGGGCGAAGATACACCGTGTTCTTAAACGAAAACCCTAACCACTTGCTCAGTAAAATGTCAGCCTGTTTGAAACCGAGACCAAAAAGAGATTTCTTTTCTCTTTTCTTTTCTTAGACAAGGTCTTGCTCTGTCACCAGGTTGGAGTGCAGTGGTGCAATTTTAGCTCACTACAACCTCTGCCACCTGGGCTTCCTCCCACCTCAGCCTCCTGAGTAGCTACTATACCCTGCTAATTTTTGTATTTTTGGCAGAGATGAGATCTCCCTATGTTGCCCGGCCTGGTCTCCTGAGCTCAAGTGATCCTCCTGCCTCGGCCTCTCAAAGTGCTGGGATTATAGGCTTGAGCCACTATGTCCAACCAAGAGATTTTTTTTTTCTTTTTTTTTTTTTTTTGAGACAGTCTCCCTCTGTCACCCAGGCTGAAGTGCAGTGGCGCGATCTTGGCTCACTGCAACCTCCGCTTCCCATGTTCAAATGATTCTCATGCCTCAGCCTCCCAAGCAACTGGGACTCCAGGTATGTGCCACCATACCTGGCTAATTTTTTGTATTTTATTTTAGTAGAGAGGGAGTTTCACCATGTTGACCATACTGGACTTGAACACCTGACCTCAGGTGATCCGCCCACCTTGGCCTCCCAAAGTGCTGGGATTACAGGCATGAGCCACTGAGCCTGCCTATTTCTTTGGAGGCTATTCCTAAAGGAGAGACTTGAGAAAACTGGCCCTAATAACATCTTTATGATAGACACAATCAGAGATTTTCATATTGAGATTTTTTTTTCTTTTTTTTTTTTTGAGACGGGGTCTTGCTCTGTCGCCCAGGCTGGAGTCCACTGGCGCAGTCTTGACTCACTGCAACCTCTGCCTCCTGGGTTCAAGTGATTCTCCGCTTCAGCTTCTTGAGTAGCTGGGATTACAGGTGCACACCACCATGCCCAGCTAATTTTTGTATTTTTAGTAGAGACGGGGTTTCACCATGTTGGTCAGGCTGGTCTCGAACTCCTGACCTCGTGATCCACCCGCCTCGGCCTCCCAAAGTGCTGGGATTACAGGCGTGAACCACTGTGCCCGGCCCATATTGCAATTCTTATAATGCTTCTCAATAAACAATAACAGCTACCATTTGTCAAGTATCTACTATGTGCCAGGCACTTTTCATCTCCCCTTTTAAAAATCTTTATAAATGACTCTTCAAGGGAGATGCCATTATCTTTTTTTTTAATCTAAAATTCAGAGCGTTAAGTCAGTTGTCTGAGGTCACACAGCTGGTAAGTGGCAGAGCCGGGACTGAAACCCATGCAGGCCTTACGTGCTAGAGCTGCCCAGTGAGCCCAGGCTGTGGTCCTTGCTGAGCCCACCCCTTGGGGCTCCGGGTCTCTGCTTCGTCCACGCAGGCCTGATGGAGCTGCGTTTCCTGTGCATGGACTCTGCCCTCAGGGTGCCTGTCCAGGAGGAGCTGTGTGGCCTGGCAAGCAAGCCTGGAAGCCGGCGGGAGGTCTGCCAGGCTGTCCTGTGCCCTGCTCGGTGAGTGAGGGGAGCAAGACTGTGCAGGGGAAAGTCTGGTCTTGGGATGTGGCCTCCTACAGAGTGCTGGCCTTCTCCCTGCACGTGGGAGACCCGAGCCTTGGCTCCATGCCCGGTGACCTGCGGAGGGGGGCAGGTGCCGCTGGCTGTGCACTGTGTGAGGCTAGACCATGGCCACCCCATTCCCCTACCTCACTCCAAGTGTGGGCCAGAGCCCCGGCCCAGCCCCTTTGAACACTGTAGCCTAGAGCCCTGCCCTGCCAGGTGAGCCCCTTCCCAAGGAGACAGGGGGTTCTAGGTCTGCATCCTGGCTCTTCCCTCACCTCCAAGCTGGATCTTTTGACCCTCAGTGTCCTCACCAGTGGGAGCAGGTCATATTGTGCCCCCAGAAGACTGGGGGGGGCGTTTAATGAAATGATTAAATGCATGTGAAGTATATGCTAAATGCAACGAGTGTAAAATGCATGCTAGATGCAATGCGTGTAAAGTACATTGCACAGGATCTGGGATGCTGTGGGCACACGTGGTTGCTGGGATGTTTCTTCATAACCTGCTCTTTATGGAGCACCTAGGCCCCGGGGCTGTCCTGGAGCTGGGGGACACAGCAGAGAACAAGGCAGAGAAGTGTCCCTGACCTCCTGGAACAAATGGAGGGGAAAAGAGGACAGATAATAGTAGGACAGAGGGGGAGTGCAGTTTGATGGATGGTATTCAGTGTGATGCCGCCAAACACAGCAGGAGGGGAGGAGGGGAGAGCTAGTGAGGTGGGCTGCAGGGCAGTGGTGCTGGGATCACTGTTCAAGAAAGACATGCAGGGCCCTCGGGTGCCTGGACCCCTGTCCCCACTGTCTCTGGGATACGACATCTGTCGTTTGCCCTCACCTCTCCCTTCTGTAAAATGGGTTTGTCCAAATGTTCTGTCCACTCTGCCAAGCCTCTTGGTGAGGACACAGGGGGGCCTCCAGAAAGAGAACCTCTCCAGGCCCTTCCCAGCTTCCTATCTCTTCCTGGTCTGGGGAAAGGAAGGGGGAGACCTGACTCCCCTGGGTTCCCAGGCCCTGGGGCTGTTTGGGGTCCCTGACTTCAGTTTGCTCCAGGTGGCAGTACAAGCTGGCAGCCTGCAGTGTGAGCTGTGGGGGAGGGGTCATGCGGAGGATCCTGTATTGTGCCCGGGCCCATGGGGAGGATGATGAGGAGGAGATCCTGTTGGACACCCAATGCCAGGGGCTGCCTCGCCCAGACCCCCAGGAGGTCTGCAGCCTGGAGCCCTGCCCACCTAGGTGAGTCAGCCGGTGACGGGAGGGGCAGCTCCTGATGTGTGCAGATGCCAGGCCAGGTGCTGTGGTGTGCGCCTATAATCGCAGCTACTTGGAAAGCTGAATCAGGAGAATCACTTGAGTCCAGAAGCGCAAGTCCAACCTGGGCAATACAGTGAGACCTCATCTCTAAAAAAAACAAGACAGGGCCAGGTGTGGTGGCTCATGCCTGTAATCCCAGCACTATGGAAGGCCAAAGCGGGTGGATTACCTGAGGTCAGGAGCTTGAGACCAGCTGGGCCAACATGGTGAAACCCCAGCTCTACTAAAAATACAAAAATTAGGCCGGGTGTGGTGGCTCACGCCTGTAATCCCAGCACTTTGCGGGGCTGAGGCAGGCGGACCACCTGAGGTCGGGAGTTGGAGACCAGCCTGACCAACATGGAGAAACCCCACTCTACTAAAAATACAAAATTAGCCAGGCGTGGTGGTGCATGCCTGTAATCCCAGTTACTCAGGAGGCTGAGGCAGGAGAATCGCTTGAACCTGGGAGGCCAAGGTTGTGGTGAGCCAAGATCACACCACTGGACTCTAGCCTGGTCAACAACAGCGAAACTCCATCTCAAAAAACAAAACAAACAAACAAGAAAACAAAAATTAGCCGGGTGTGGTGGTGTACACCTGTAATCCCAGCTACTTGGGAGGTGGAGGCAGAAGAATCGCTTGAACCTGGGAGGTGGAGGTTGCAGTGAGCTGAGATTGCGCTACTGCACTCCAGCCTGGGCAACACAGCGAGACTCCCTCTCAAAAACAAAACAAAACAAGATGGGGTGGGGGGCTCAGTGGCCCAAGAGCCAGTCTGTAAGGAATAGGGCTACCTGGCAGGCTGTGCTAGGTGTGGGAGGTGAAGTTTAAGCACCGTGCAGGCAGGGTGCGGTGTGGGGAGGCCTGGGGGACAGACGAGGCAGCATTTCAGCAGAACCTGAAGCTGTGAGCACCAGCATTCTGATGTGGAAGACGGGAGGGATGGAGGTCCCTGCAGGGACACACACAGCCACACTAGGACACGGGACAGAATCATGTTCAAGTCCGTGAGGTCCAGAGCCCAGTGGTAAAGGGCGAACATTTGCCTACCTCATTTACAATTCTTTAATGGTTTCTTTTTGTAGGTTTGCATTTTTAATAAAGAAGCACTTTTCTACATCATATAGAAACGTCCAGAAAAGAATGTAATGGACATGTGTGTTCCAGCACTCAGGTTTAATAGATAGCACCCTACTGCCATGTTTCCTTCCTGTCCACTTACTTTATTTATTTATTTATTTATTTATTTATTTATTTAATTTTGAGATGGAGTCTCGCTTTGTTGCCCAGGCAGTGGTGCAATCTTGGCTCACTGCAACCTCCGTCTCCCAGGTTCAAGCCATTCTCCTGTCTCAGCCTCCCGAGTAGCTGGGAATAAAGGCACCCACCACCACATCCAGCTAATTTTTGTATTTTTAGTAGAGACAGGGTTTACCATATTGGTCAGGCTGATCTTGAACTCCTGACCTCAGGAGATCTGCCTACCTCAGCATTCCAAAGTGCTGGGATTACAGGAATGAGCCATCGAACCCAGCAAGTCTCCTTAGTTTTAAATAAATCCAGTTACAGATAAGATTTCACTTAAATTTAGGCTGGATGTGGTGGCTCATGCCTGTAATCTCAGCACTTTAGGAGGCTGAGGTGGGTGGATCATTTGAGCCCAGGAGTTTGAGACCAGCCTGGGCAACATGCCAAAACCTCATCTCTACTATAAATACAAAAATTTGGGCATGGTGGTGCATGCCAGTATTCCCAGCTACTCGGGAGGCTGAGGCAGGAGAATCACCGAATCACCTGAGCCTTGGGAGGTCAAGGCTGCAGTGAGCAGAGATCACACCACCACTGCACTCCAGCCTAAGCAACAGAGTGAGACCCTGTTTCAAAAAAAAAAAAAAAAAAAATTTTACTTACATTTATTTATTTATTTATTTATTTTATTTTTTTTTTCAGACGGAGTCTCACTCTGCTGCCCAGGCTGGAGTGCAGTGGCCGGATCTCAGCTCACTGCAAGCTCCGCCTCCCGGGTTTACACCATTCTCCTGCCTCAGCCTCCCGAGTAGCTGGGACTACAGGCGCCCACCACATTGCCCGGCTAGTTTTTTGTATTTTTTAGTAGAGACGGGGTTTCACCGTGTTAGCCAGGATGGTCTTCATCTCCTGACCTCGTGATCTGCCCGTCTCGGCCTCCCAAAGTGCTGGGATTACAGGCTTGAGCCACCGCGCCCGGCCTTTACTTACATATAAACTGTGTACTAATGTATTTGCAAAGTAGGGACCAAGGGATTTTTTTTTTTTTTTCTAAATTGTTAACCAGCATCTGTTGAACAAGCCCTGATGCCCCCAGGTGGCTCCTCGGTGGTATTGGTGTATGTTAGACTCTATGTCTAGGCTTTCTACTAGGTTTTTTTCTTCTTCTTTTTTTTTTCTTTTATTTCTTTTTTTTTTTTTTTTTTTTTGAGTTTTTCTCTGTCACCCAGGGTGGGGTGCAGTGGTGCAATCTCAGCTCACTGCAACCTCTGCTTCCTGGGTTCAAGTGATTTTCATGCCTCAGCCTCCCGAGCAGCTGGGATTACAGGTGCCCACCACCACACCCAACTGATTTTGTATTTTTAATAGAGACAGGGTTTCACTATGTTGGCCAGGCTGGTCTTGAACTCCTGACCTCAAGTGATCTGCCAGTTTCTGTTTGTTTTGTGTGTTTTTTTCTAGCTATCCTCTTGCCCATAAAAAATTGTTTTAAATGTTGTAGCTTTATAGCCATTTAACATCCGAGTCACAAGTGTGTCCTGATTTCTTTGCCTGTGCTAAAGTCCCTTGGCTGTGTGTCCCATTTATTTTTCCACATCACATTTAGAGATGATCTTGGATTTTATGGGAATTGCAGGGTTTTTCACACTGCACGCTGCCTGCATGGTGATTAAACTTCACCTCCCACACCTAGCACAGCCTGCCAGGTAGCCCTGTTCTCTACAGACCGCCTCTTGGGCCACTGAGCCTCCCCTCACTTTTTTTCAGAGATGGGGTCTCACTATGTTGCCCAGTCCTGACTTGAACTCCTGGGCTCAAGTGATTCTCCTGCTTCAGCCTCCCGAGTAGCTGGGATGCAGGCACACACCACATGAGCTCTGGCTATCCCTCTGATGTTGCTGTAGCCACTCTGGCCTCACTGTCCTGGAACATTCCAGGGATAATCCCCCGACTTAGGGCTTCTGTGCTAGCTCTCACTGCCTGATGTCTTCTGTGGATATCCTCGAGACCCTGGATATTCCTCCCCCAGGCTTGGCTCAGACACCACAACTCCAGAATGACCCAGAGCCCTCCCTGAGCATCAGTCCAGAATGGCGCTTCCTGTTGCTCGTCCCTCCTGTGACATTCTGCTTGGCACTTTGGGAGGCCAAGGTGGGAGGATCGCTTGAGCCCAGGAGTTCTAGACCAGCCTGGGCAACATAGTGAAACCCTATCTCTACAAAAAATACAAAAATTGGCCGTGCGCAGTGGCTAATGCCTGTAATCCCAGCACTTTGGGAGGCCAAGGTGGGCAGATCATGAGGTCAGAAGATTGAGACCATCCTGGCTAACATGCTGAAACTCTGTCTCTACTAAAAATACAAAAAAATTGTCAGGTGTAGTGGCGGGCGCCTGTCGTCCCAGCTACTCGGGAGGCTGAGGCAGGAGAATGGCATGAACCCAGGAGGCGGAGCTTGCAGTGAGCTGAGATCGTGCCACTGCACTCCAGCCTGGGCGACAGAGTGAGACTCCATCTCAAAAACAAAAACAAACAAATAAAAATTACAAAAATTAGCTGGGCATGATGGCACACGCTTGTAGTCTCAGCTACTTGGGAGGCTGAGGTGAGGGGATGGCTTGAACCCTGGAGGCTGAGGCTGCAGTGAGCCATGATTGCACCACTGCCCTCCAGCCTGGATGACAGAATGAGACCACGTCTCAAAGAAAACCATTAAAATAAACTAAAAAATAAAATTTCTGCAATACACACGACAGCCCCCACAGCAAAGCAGCATCCAGTCGCTCATGCCAGTGATGCCCAAATGGAGAACAATCCATGCTCCGAGAGGCGGTGGGGTCTGGTTTGGTTCACTGCCACCTCCCAGTGTCATGTAGAACAGCGCCAGGCCACAGAAAGCACGGGTCCAAGAGGCAGCGCTGCAGGGTCATGGGGGAGAACAGTATTGTGATGAAGATCCCAGCTCCCTTGCAGGCGCCTGGGTTCGTGTCTGGGCTCTGAAGAACGCGGGCCATAATTAGTTATTGAATGATTACAGATCAACATGGGCAGGGTTAAGGTCCTCGGCCTTCCCCCTTGTAGAACGTGGGGTGGTGAGATCTATCTCCTGTTACCCAGGGGCTCGCTTCCTGTTGCTGTTACTTGGGTCCATAGGCAGCCCCTGGGGTGCTGACAGGTGTTCTGTGAGAAAGGCGATGAGAGGGGGATGTGCAATTAGGGAAAAAGAAGCCTCTTTCTTCCAGGGCCTTTTGGTAGCTCTCCTGTGGCTGTGAGCCCTGGCTCCAGACAGGAGGGGCTCTGTGGCTGCACTTCCCATCTTGCCTGGCCACAGAAGCTGTCTAGGCAACTGTTCGAGGACACGCGGGTGGAGAGGGGCCCGCATGGGGCAGTACCGTTTCTGGGGAGACCCAGCCTCTCTTTGGGGTCTTCTCTTCCTGCAGGTGGAAAGTCACGTCCCTTGGCCCATGTTCGGCCAGCTGTGGCCTTGGCACTGCTAGGCGCTCGGTGGCCTGTGTGCAGCTCGACCAAGGCCAGGACGTGGAGGTGGACGAGGCGGCCTGTGCAGCACTGGTGCGGCCCCAGGCCAGCGTCCCCTGTCTCATTGCTGACTGCACCTACCGCTGGTATGTCAGCACCTGGACAGAGGTGAGCACAGCGGGCACTTGGGATCCCTATGGGGCTGGGGCGGGCATCAGCTGTGGCTGCTTATGTGTGAGGGAGTCTAGGGGGCATTGGTTCATTGTGTCCCCAGAAAGGAAGGAGAGAGCTGGGTCTGTTGGTGAGGGGGCACCTAGAGGCAGATACACAGAAGGCCTAGAGACCTGTGGGCAGCTAGGACTTAAGAGGCTCTTAGGTTTGGGGACACTGGAAGATGAACAGCAGGCCACTCAGCTCTATACAGATGACGGAATGCCAGCTGTGCCATGCACCTAGCAGGGCAGGAAAGACAATGGTAAATGGGGCTCAGGCTGCCCCCTGGAGGGGCTCGCTCATGGTGTGGAGGGGGCACAGGGGCACAGCAGACAGAGACGAGCCGCAGCCCTGCAGGCCTACTTGCTCTAAGGCTTGGAGAGACAGAGAGGCCGTGAGGGTGACAGGGACCCAGGCTTGAATTCTGGCTCCTCCCACCTACATGACCTGTGCTGGGTGCCCTCTCTGAACCTCAGTTTTCTCATCTGTGGAATGGAGACACTTACCTGCCTCCCAGCTTGTACAAAGATTATATTGGATCACTCCTGCCCTGTGGTTGCCACTGTCCTTGTCACTTTCTGGCAGGGTCAGCTGTGACTCCTCCTCCCCTCTCTTGGCAGTGCTCTGTTTCCTGTGGGGATGGCATCCAGCGCCGGCATGACACCTGCCTCGGACCCCAGGCCCAGGCGCCTGTGCCGGCTGATTTCTGCCAGCACTTGCCCAAGCCAGTGACTGTGCGTGGCTGCTGGGCTGGTCCCTGTGTGGGACAGGGGACACCCAACCTGGTGCCTCACGAAGAAGCCACTGCCCCAGGACAGACCACAGGCACCCCTGCTGGTGTCTCCCTGGAGTGGTCCCAGGCTCGGGCCCTGCTTTTCTCCCCGGCTCCCCAGCCTTGGCGGCTCCTGCCCGGGCCCCAGGAAAGCTCGGCGCAGTCCAGTTACGTCTTGTCCTCCTTCCCGTCGGGCAGCTGCTGTAGGAGGGGTGGGCAAAGGCGTCTCCCTCTGGGAAGGACTGGCACAAGAGCTTGGTCCCTGGGATGTGTGCCTGGGAGGCCAGGATCAGGGCTGGCCCTCTTCCTCCCTGGCAAAGCAAAACCTCCCTTTTACTACTATTAAGGGGAAGTAACTTGAAGTTAGGAACCCAGCTTGTGAGCCCCCTAGCCTCTGGGCTGCTCTGCATGTGCCCCGCTTGCTGGAGCATCTGGAAGCAGCCCTGTGCCCTGAGGGTGATGCTTTGACCTACCTAGCCCCCGTCCCTGTCCTGAGAAGGCTTCCAGCTGGGCCTTGGGGGACAGGGTCCACCCCTACCTCCTGGTCTCCTTCCTCAGCTTGGAAGCCCCAGAGCCTGCCCTGCTGGAAATCCCGGAAGCACTGCTTACCTGTCTCCTGCTCCCTTTTCAGGTGCCTGTGGCAGGCAGCACCTTGAGCCAACAGGAACCATTGACATGCGAGGACCAGGGCAGGCAGACTGTGCAGTGGCCATTGGGCGGCCCCTCGGGGAGGTGGTGACCCTCCGCGTCCTTGAGAGTTCTCTCAACTGCAGTGCGGGTATGTCTAGGGCCGTGCAAGCGATGCTGCCAGTTATGGCCCCTGCCAGGAGCCAGCACAACGCTGCATGCCCCGTTCCTGGCAGGAGCCCCATGTACATTCCCAACTTTAGTTTGCATTCCATCTCATGACTGGGGAGTGATGATCTGCATTTTACAGATGAGGAAACTGAGGCTAGGAGAGATTAAGTGACGTGCTCAGTTACTCAGAGTCACATAGCCAGCAGTGGGAGAGGCGGGACTTGAACTCGGCTCAGTCTACCCCGGAGCCACTCCTCTGCTGACCAGGCGTGGTAGTGCTGGACCCTCACTGCCCTGCCGCTTCCTAGGGGACATGTTGTTGCTTTGGGGCCGGCTCACCTGGAGGAAGATGTGCAGGAAGCTATTGGGCATGACTTTCAGCTCCAAGACCAACACGCTGGTGGTGAGGCAGCGCTGCAGGCAGCCAGGAGCCGGGGTGCTGCTGCGGTATGGGAGCCAGCTTGCTCCTGAAACCTTCTACAGAGGTATGGCCAGGCCTTCTCCACCTCCCCTGGGTGCTCCGGTCCTGGCAAGGAGGCTGGGTGGGTGCTGCTGGGGATGGGGCCAGTCCCAGTGGGGTAGTGGGAAGATACAGAGGGAGCTGACTGAGATGGAAGGAGCTGGGGTTGGCCAGTGTCAGTCTGTACATGCCAGGGAGAGGTCGCAGGATGAGTGCTACATCCCTCCTCTTTGGGACTGTGCAGCAAGATGGATGGATGTGGGATGTGGTCCACATCCTCAGTCAGTCCCTCAGGCCTCTGCCCCACCCCCACCCACCCCGCCCCCAACCCTCCAGCCTTTCAAGGCCCTTTAGGGTTTTTGTGAGAGCCACTGTCCCTCGGCCCTGTTCTAGTGCACTGGTGTGAGCACACATGCTTGTACATACGTGTGCACCCACAAGCACACCTCAGACAGAGGATGCCACCTCAGGGACCCCTGCCTTGCCCATGGCCCCCTAGATACCCTCTGATAGCCCTCTCGGTTGTCCTGGGGGGCTTGCCCTCTCCCAACAGCCCGAGCTGGCCGAAGTTGGCTTCCCTAGCCGGTTCCAGAGGTTCCTCGGCTCCCTCAGGTGTCAGGGGCTTAGCAGCAGTGGACTTAGCCTCTGCAGAGACCTAGTGCGCCTCCTCCTTGCCCCAGCACCTGCCTGGGCAGAGAGCTGTGTATGTGCCTCAGCGCACAGGCGCTGCTGGGTCCTGCCAAAAGGCCATGAGCCCACTGTCACCGTTCACACTGCTTCTCGCTTCCCGGCCCAGCCCCACCCACACAGGCACCTGCCTTGAAAGAGGTGCAGGAGGTACAGGCAGGTGGCAGCTCCAGTGAGCTCCGAGGAACAGCAGTGGCTGCCATGGGTGGAGCCTATCCTTGGTGCCAGGTTCAGTGTGAAACACTCTTGCACATGTGACATCATTGAGTCCTAAAGACCACTCTGCTCAGTGCATGCCATTGTTTCCTTCAGTTGCAGAGGAGGGAACCAGAGCCCAGAACATTTAGCCTTTGCCCAAAGTCACTGGGCCAAGAAGTGGTAGAGGTGGGGTTCAGCAGGGTTTGCCTGGGAACCCCAATATTGACCACAGTGCCATGCTGCCCTGCACTGCTTCCCGGCTGTGAGTTGCCCTGGCCTGTGGCATCAGTGGTCTGTCTGGGTTTCTATGTCCCACTTGCTCCCCCTGCAGAATGTGACATGCAGCTCTTTGGGCCCTGGGGTGAAATTGTGAGCCCCTCGCTGAGTCCAGCCACGAGTAAGGCAGGGGGCTGCCGGCTCTTCATTAATGTGGCTCCGCACGCCCGGATTGCCATCCATGCCCTGGCCACCAACATGGACAATGGGACCAAGGGAGCCAATGCCAGCTACATCTCGGTGAGGCCCAGCATGGGGGCTTGTGCTGTGATTCTGGACAGCTTTCCCTAGGGGGTGCAGGACTAGGGGACCCCCTTCAGTTTATTTCAGACTCAAACCCTCCAAATCATTAGTGAAAGAATGGGAGAAGAGCGCTTCCTCCACGTATTCACCAAGAAATGTTTTTTGAGCTACCTACAAGAGTGAAATAGTGGCTTACACCTGTAATCTCAGCACTTTGGGAGGCTGAGGAGGGCAGATCACTTGAGGTCAGGAGTTCAAGACCAGCCTGGCCAACATGATGAAACCCTGTCTCTACTGAAAATACAAAAAGTAGCCAGGCATGGTGGCGTGTGCTTGTAATCCTAGCTACTGGGGAGGCTTAGGCACAAGAATCACTTGAACCTGGGAGGTGGAGGTTGCAGTGAACCCAGATCGCACCACTGCTCTCCAGCCTGGGCAACAGAGTGAGACTTTGTCTCAAAAAAGAAAAAAAAAAAAAAAAAAAAAAAAGCAAAATGATAAAGAATGGTAAAGACCTTTCTGATGTAGACTGACAGCTAACCCAGGACTGAAGCATAATTTTACAGTCTGATATGACTTGGACAGAGGAGCACCCTGCACCCTCCCCAAGGTTTCCTGTGTCCTGGGAGAACTGTGTTCTGCAGGGTATCAGCTTCCCCAGACGAGGCAGCCTGGCCCTGCGCTGGCACCCTGACTGTGTGTCCTCGGGGAAGTGATGTAACTTCCCTGGAGCTCAGTTTTCTGGGTAGAGTAACAGCGTACTCCTAGGAGGGCTTTGTAAGCATTAAATGTGATCCGGAATCTGTGAGCCCCAGCACATTAAGGGCTAATTAATGTGAGTACTAATTATCACTTATGGCCGGTCCTTCTGGGCTGCCCCTTTTCTCTCAGATCCGGGACATCCACAGCTTGAGGACCACAACGTTCCATGGGCAGCAGGTGCTCTACTGGGAGTCAGAGAGCAGCCAGGCTGAGATGGAGTTCAGCGAGGACTTCCTTAAGGCTCAGGCCAGCCTGCGGGGCCAGTACTGGACCCTCCAATCATGGGTACCGGAGGGGCAGGACCCTCAGTCCTGGAAGGGAAAGGAAGGGACCTGACGGTCAATGAACATTTGTTACGTGTCTGGCCAGCCCTGGAGGGTTGACCTCTGGTCTCAGTGCTTTCCAATTCGAACTTTTTCCAATCTTAGGTATCTACTTTAGAGTCTTCTCCAATGTCCAAAAGGCTAGGGGGTTGGAGGTGGGGATTCTGGAAAGGAAAGGCAGCCCCCATTTCCTCGGGTACCAATAAATAAAACATGCAGACTGACCGGCGGTTTTTTCTTATAAGCTGTCCAGACCTGGCTTGAAAACCCATCCCATGGCAAGGCAGGGATTCGCTGGCCCCGCTTGGCTCTATCTTGATCTGCGCAAGCCGCTGGACATCCCTAGTTATCTTCTTCCTATCCAGGAAGAAAAGCCAATCAGGATTCCACTCCGAGGCTGGCGCATTTGCCAGCTCCCTGCGAAGCCCCACCCGTGTGTCCTGGTGTGAGGGTCTGACCCCTAAGGTGTCCGCGCGCCGCCAAACCCCGCCCCCTATGCTAATGAGTGCCCGCCTCCTTCAGGAGCAAGTCTCTGCAAACTGCGGGCCTCCGCCCCCTGTGCTAATGACGCCCGCCCCCCTCGGGCACACCCCTCCGATGCCTGCGAGCCCCGCCCCGTATGCTAACGAGCTCCCCCCCGCCGCGCAGCACCTCGCCGCAGCCTGCGGGTCCCGCGCCCTACAATAATGAGCACCTGCCACCCCTCGAGCTCACCTAGCCGCGGCCTGAGGGTCTCGCTCCCTATGCTAATGAGCACCCGCCTCCCCTCGGGCACACCTCGCCGCAGCCTGAAAGCCCCGCCCCCTATGCTAATATGCTCCCTTTCCCACAAGGCAGCGCGCCGGTTCGGACGCGGCCGGCTACCGAGCCCTTTGTGATTGCTGTGAGCTGCGCCTGACGGCGGCACCATGAGCGGCTCGGGTGGGGCGCCCGCGGCGTCCGCCAGCTCTGCGCCGCCCGCGCAGGAAGAGGGCATGACGTGGTGGTACCGCTGGCTGTGTCGCCTGTCGGGGGTGCTGGGGGCAGTCTGTGAGTACCCGGTCCGGGAGAGGGGGCCGGCCCCGCCGCGCATGCGCGCCCCGCCCCGCCCCGCCCCGGCGGCCCCAGGGGAAAGGACCCGCTGGGGGTCGGGGGCCTGCCGGGCGCCTCCCGGGGCGGAGGAGTGGCGGGGCAGCCGGCGTCCCGGGGTTACCATGGTTACCATGGTTACCGGCTCGGGCCTGGGCGCCTTGGTACCCTGGGCTGGGCTAGCGCTTCTGGGAACATTCCCCGAGGGACCAGAAACCCCAGGGCGGGGGGCACCGGCCTGGGGCACGTGACTGAGCCCTTCCCTCGCCCCCCAGGGGCTTTTGTGAGACTTTCTCAGTGATGCTCATGGAGCGCATGCCCACCTGGCCCGTAGTAAGCGTCAACTGTTGACTTGGGCGTAGGTGACGGCAGCCACGTTGCTAACCTTTGGGCGAGGATTGTTTATAAGGGAGGCGGGTGCACGGCTAGCTAGATTTCTGGCAGGAAGCCACCGGGCGGAAGTTTGCTGAGGGTCAGGTGGTGTCAGGGCATAGGTGGCCCCCGGGGGCCGCGGGGCAGTGAGCTGAGGGCCGGGCCTCTCCCTGGGTCCTCTGTCCAGTGTCAGCTCTCCCCCGTTGCTGCTGCCTTAGCCGCCTATCACCGGCCCTCCTCCCCTTCTCCGTACGCATCCCAGGCACAGACCCTGACCTTAGGCTCCCAGGGAAGCTAGGCTCTTACGCGCAGCCAGAAAAGGACAAAGAGGGAGGCAGGTCTGCTCCAGGAGTGAATGGAAGCTGTACAGCTGGCCTTCCAGGGAAAGACAAGTCTGTCTGAATGATATCCTTTCCTTTCCTGTCTGCCCTCAACCTTGTGAATTACTGGAGTGGGCAAGGTCTTATAGAATGTCTGTCGAGGATGTCTGCAGGGTTTAAACACTGGCACAGAGGGCTAAATCTGGGCCTGGGCAGGGCAGACCCCATCAGCTCTCCTGCCAGAATGACCATCTTTTCACCTTAGGTTCCACAGCCTTTCCAGGTGGGTGGAGGGTGGAAGGAGGTTGAGGGTGGAGGGATGTTGAGGCAGGAGGGTGCAGGGCTAGGAGTGTGCTGCCCTTGCTAGGCATGCCCTTATCCGGAGGCAACTGGATACAGTAGGGCAGGCCCTACCCCCAAATCACAAAGAGGCCCCAGGTTTGTGCCACTGCTCTTCAGGGCAAGTACGCTTTTGGCTTTGTAGAAGAGACTGGTGGGCTTGAAGTTAGGCATTGGTTCCAGTCCTCTCATGTCTGGTTAGCTGTTTTCCCCGCAGATTAGGGTGAGCAGTGCAGAGGGGTGACGTGGTTAGTGGTGAGAAAGGAAAGGTGCTGACTGTGGCCTGTAGGCCACACCTCCTTCCTTCTTGGTCAGTGACCCTGCCGACTCACAGATTAGCCCTGGAGTCTTATTCAGTTCTGTGTCTCTCAAAGTGAGGTGCCTGTGCCTTTCCCAGGAGTACCTGGGGCTCTGTTGGGTCTACAGATGAAGCTTCAGGAGAAACCTGTGGCATTGCCCTGAGTTGTCAGTTGCATCTGCAGAATTTTGGGGGCACGGTTCTGTGAATATTAAATGCTGTATTTCAGGGTAGAATGCAAACATGCAGCGTGTTTTAGAGATGCAGCAGGAATTCAGACAAGGGTTGTGTGCCTGGCTGGTCCTTGGGGTAAGGTTTTCCTCCTCCAGGGTGAGGGGACCAGAGAGAGGAGCTGGAGAGGGTCTACCCTGGGTCCTGAGAGCATCTGGAGGTGATATCTTGGGAGGGGACAGGATTGTATGGTGACAGCCCCCTCACGTGGAAGATATCAGCATTGAGGTCCCCAAGTGGACATCCTCCAGCCCTTTATTGCTAAAGGATTCCTGGCTGGAGCCTGCTGGTCTGGGTTGACACCTGGTCCTCCCCCAAGGCTGGCTGTGGGTTGGACAGCTGGGGTAGGGTTGGAGCTGGAGGCCAAATGCTGACTGCAGCAGGAAGCACAGCCGAGCTGTCAGGTGAGGCCAGGCACAGCGGAGAGGCAGGGAGCCGTGTTGCCCTTTGGGCACTCTGCTGGGGCAGGCAGGCCCCTTTGCACCTGTGGTTCTGGAACCCCTTGCTGTCTGAAGGCAGATGTCTAAGGCTGTGCTGAGGAGGAGTGCAACGCTTGAGTCCTTGGTGTTAGAAGGAGACCCTGGGGGCCCACGAAGCAGTCCCACTGCAGTTCGGCTCACTTTATCTGGCTTCCTTGCCTGCTGTCTGCATAAGGTTACCTGGGAAAATGGAAAACGGCAGAATTCCAGACCCAGGTGGAGGGATCAGGTGCAGAGGAGCTGCTGCAAGTTTAATGAGCTGGTTGCTAATTGCTGCCTCCAAGGCCCCCGCTCAGCCATGGCCTGGGCTCGCTCCCTGCCCAGCAGCCAGCTCCCTGGACCCTCCTTGCAGGCTCCTGGAGTTCCTGGTGAAGCCGGGCTGCAGGCTGTGGGTAGAGGAGGGAGTTGGGTGCAAGAGACCCTGCTGGTGAGGTGCAGCGGGGAGGCGGGGAGTCAAAGCTGCACATCTGGGCATCAGAGAAGCCACGCTCTGGGCTGGAGGAAGACGCCCCCTCCCCTTCCGGGCCTCATGGCATTTCAGCGGTGTGTGGCTGGGCTGTGGGACTTGCTCATGTGCAAGAGGAGAAACGGGCCTCGGCAGATGAAGATAGCATGCCAGCGGCACAGGGCTGGTGAGGAAGTTAGACCTGGAACTGCTGCTCGGTCTTACCTGGTTCCCATCTCTGTTCTGAGAGAGGCACCCGTTGTCCCAACCAAAATCCAAGCCACATTTTCTGAGTCAGAGGACTTCCTGTGTGGCTGGCCCTGTGAATGGTGACAAGTGACCCTTGCCAAAGGCTGAGTCTTGGGGGAGCACTGGCCTGAATCCTTGAGGGACATTCTCTCTTTAATCCTCCTTTAATCCTAACCTCCCTTTGAGGTGGATATTGATGTAGCTGGGGTCAAAGGGCCAGATCCTCTGAGCCCTGGAGCGGAGAGAGGGGGCCGTGAGATCCACCTGGCACCTTGCTGCCACCTTGCTGTGGGGCCTGGGGCACACCGCTGCACCTCTCTGCATCTCCTCACCTATCTCAGATGATAGACGGCAGGCTTCTGGGTGCTGTGAGAACTGTGTGCTGAGCATCCGCAGAGACTCTCGTCCTTTCCGATCATCTCCCGAGGCTGCCATCCCAGCGGGCTCCCCCTGACTCCTTGCTGACTCCTGCCCGTCTCTCTTGTTTCAAGCTTGTGCGATCTCTGGCCTCTTCAACTGCATCACCATCCACCCTCTGAACATTGCGGCCGGCGTGTGGATGATGTGAGTAGCACATGGCCGTCCCGCCCCAGGGGTCTCGCTGGTCGGGAGTCTGTGGGGCACCTCCTGGGGCAGAGGAGTGGCAGGGGCCGTGGGAGCGGGCATCCTTGTGGTTGCCATGGTTACTGGCTCCCGCCTGGGCGCCTCAGGGCTTGTGGGTTTCTGGCCACAGCATGGGGCTTCTTCCCCTTCATATCCCTACCACGTTTGGTTTCCTAATGAGAGGTCAGGGCCCAGGGAACGCCCACCCTGGCCTTCATCCGGTGCAGGGGCGAGGCCATCAGTGCTCCAGACATTTCTGGAGCATCCGCTGAGACTGCAGATGCCAAGTCCACTACACTGGGGCCCTCGCCCTCTGGAAGCTCCCAGGACTGGAGTGGGGAAGGCCGTTTGTTGGGGCTGGCTGAGGACTGGGTTGGATGGTCCGCTGGGAGAGGACGCTCTAACTCGGAGCTGTGCTAAAGATAGATGGGAAAGGCGGGTCGGAGTTGTCACGGGAACCCGCGGTCAGAACACCCTCATGTGCGTTCCATGCCCACCTCCTGCCAGGGTGGCGCCATCCCGTCAGAAGGGAAGGTGGGGTGAGGGCAGGCCCGTGCGACTTGAGGCACATGAGAAGTGGCTGTGACCAGGAATTGACTGTCCTCGTGGGGCTTGGTGCCTTGAGGGGCACAGAGTTGGACGCGATTCAGATCCCGTCCTCAGTGACCTATGGCCAGTGGAGAGCCTCGGGGGCCTGCTGTGGCGGGGTCCCCAGCGCCTGTGCTGGCCAGTGGTGGATAGGGAAAGGGGATGGACAGAGAGGTGCCTGCCCCAGCTTCAGGGGGTGGAGTCGGAGCCTGGCCGAGTTTGAAGTGGAAGGGGCTGGCCCAGCACAGAGTGAGCCAGTGCTTGGAGGCCTAGTGTGTGGGAGGCTTGGGGCGGGGTGCAGTGGTTAAGAGTAGCAAAGAGAGTGCCTGCCCCGGGCTCGGGGTGGCTCTTGGGTGTCCTGAGCCTGCATTTCTGTTACACAGGCATAATGATGGCACTTTTCTCCCAGGCGTGGGGACAGACAGAAGGGCCTGGTTCAGTGTCTGGTAACTGATTGTTACCCATGCATAGAGAATACCATGACCACAGCAGACACCCTCCATCACCAGTGGCGTAGCTGTTCCCCCCTCAAACATGGGGCTGGACGCAAGGACTTGCTAAAGTTCTTCCTCCCCAGCGTGGGCTTCCCCAGGGTGTCCCTGGGCCTGGGGCCAGTGGCATCGGGTGTGTGGGCAGCCCTCCGTGACTGTTTCGGGACTGCATGGCTCCAGCTCTCTGCCTCCCTGGTGGGGCAGCCTTCCTGGTGCTGGTGCCACTGACGGCTCTTGATGGCCATGGCGATAATACTAACAGCAGACAGAGGACACAGCTGCCAGTGCTCCATCTGCGGATGAACCCGCTGCAGTGTTATAGCAGTGCCATGATGTGGGGTCCTCTTTCCTCCCTCTCCCACAGGAGGAGGAGAAACGGCAGCTGAAGCCCAGGGGCTTCCATCTAGGAGTGTTCAGTTCAGCTGGGGAGATGGGTGCAGGGGCAGCTGGGGAGGGCTGGAGTCTTCAGCAGAGGCTCTTCAAGGGGTACGAGCAGGTGCCCTGGAGCAGCCAGGCGGCTTCCCAGAGGAGGAGGGATGAGGGCAGGAGGGTGAGAGAGGTGGCATTCCTTATGGCACTGGCACTGGGGGCTGCCCTCATCTTCCTGGGATTGTCAGTTGCTGCTTTTCTCCTGCCCTGGTCCCTGCAGCATGAATGCCTTCATCTTGTTGCTGTGCGAGGCGCCCTTCTGCTGCCAGTTCATCGAGTTTGCCAACACGGTGGCGGAGAAGGTGGACCAGCTGCGCTCCTGGCAGAAGGCTGTCTTCTACTGCGGGTGAGGGGCTACTGGGCGGGGTCCTGTGACACAGTTCCCCAAAACCCCACTGACAAAATAGGACCCAACAGTCAGGTGAGGGTGGGCAGTGTATTCAGTTCCTCTCTGTAGAAGTGTAAACCGGGATTGCCTTTGTGCACAGTGATTTACTGATAGCTGCCAACACATGTCCCAGCGGTTCTGCACCCAGGAACTCAGCTGTCGCTGTGCTATAGTCACTGGAAGGTTCAGAGGTATATGAGCATGTGTGGCAGCATTCCGTGCAGTTGAGAGAAATGGGAAGCGTCTGGAATTTTGGTCCGTCCACTGGGAGTTGTTAACCAGATGATAGTAGGTCTGTAGAACATGCTTCTCTGCAGCCTTTGCGAAGAGTGGGTTCATCTAGATGTCCTGGCGTGAAAGGGGAGAAGCAGGTTGCAGAGCAGAAAATGTGGTTGCCCTCTAAATACGCTTGTTCAAAATTTTCCCATTTCTAACAATGAAATCAATATGTAATACTTCTCTGAGTCATAAGATGGAACTAATTTCAGGATAAGTGTAATGCATGGAAGCTCCTAGAATAATGCCTCCAGTGCATAGGAGGCTGGCGGCAACAGTATTGATTATTGTCTAGGTTCTCTTTAGAAAGAAGTCTAGATGCAAGCTTGCTTTCCCTTCAGAGAGGCCTGGTAGTTTTGATGGTAAGAGCGCAAGCCACATGCTTACTTGTGGAGCCATCTCCTGCCGTATCGAAGTCACGAAGGACACAGGATCACAAAGCTCTTATCTACATGCAGTGTCATGTCACTAGGGGTTTAAAAAACTGTATTTTAAAAATGCTAGCCATAATAGAAATTCATTAACAATAATTTGGAAAATAGAACAATGTTACTGGAAGCACACTGCCTGCTAATCTTCTGATGTGTGTGCTTCCTGTCCGCAGGCATTTTTTAAAAGCCTGCTCTTAACACAGTTATAACCATTATGAATAAGTTTGTATCCTGCTTTTTTCACGTAGTGTCATGATACAAGCATTTTAACATCGCCACAGATTTTATAACATTCTTTCAATACAGCAATGTTCGTTCAGCTGGATGATTTTCTTCATTTCTTAACTGGTGTAACTCGAGCTGTGATAAACATCTGTCTGCTAAAACTTTTTCTGTGTTTATGATGATTTCCTTAAGATCTATTTTCAGGTGTGAAATTACTGGGTCAAGGATTCTGATCATTAAAAATATTTTAAGACGCGTGGCTATGTTGCTTTCCAAAGAGGTCCCTTGAGTCTCTCCCCCGCCTGCACCCCTGCCCAGGGTTGCGCACCACTTCACATTTGCATTTATCTATTCGTTATCTAAGAGGAAAAATAGTTTCCCGCATGTTCCCAGTGCATTTTCTGATTTGAAAATTTTCAAGTTTCCTTTTTAACCTGTGGGAACCTCAGTGTTCTGCTTCGCAAGTTCAGTGTGTTTTTCTGTGTTAAAGAGTCAATGATCCTTGGTTGTATTTCCTGCAACTATTTTTCCAGCCTGTTGTTTGCCTTTAATTTTGTTTTTGTCAGAAGGTTCCCCGCTGTGGTCTTTCTTTTTCTTGGTAATTTCTATTCTTATTTTATCATTTGGAAGTTTTTTAATGACAGAAAAATCTCACAACCACATGTCTACAAGAATGGAAATTCAGGTAGAATGCAGTGGGCCATGAGTCTCGTCCTCCCGCACAGGCAGCCTCCTCTAGGGAGGCGACAGGACAGAGCGCTGGTCTCCAACCTGCAGGTATCCTCCTGGCCCAGTTAGCCCAGGAATTGCTGCTGGCCTGGAAATTCCCGCCAGGATGGAGAATCAGCCCCGGGGATGCTTACGCCCCAGTGGACCTTGCCACCAGGTGACGCCAAACAGCAGCAAGATCGAGGCTGACCCTGCGGACCCCGCAGCCTGCAGCCCTCCCATGATGAGACCTTGTGTTCCATGTGGTTGAATTCTGGGGACCTTACTTGTGGCGATGTGGCTGGTGTTACTCTATGACTCAGTGCATTTATTTAGTGCCTGTGGTGTTTAGCATTATGTAGTTAACATGCTTGACCTCAGACAAAAGTTTGATCCCCTCTCCATGGTGGAGATTTTGAGTAACTTGCCCGCAAAGCTCTTGCCACAACCTCTTTCTGTCACAGCGAGGGCACTGGACCATCTCGTTACTGTTTAGCCCTTTTTGGGACCACAGACCCCTTCAAAAATCTGATGAAAGCGTTGGATCCTACTCCCAGAATGGAACAGTTTTACAGACAAGTTCAGGGCCGATCAAGGACTTTCTGAAGCTGTGTCTCAGTTGATTTTTTGGGATCCTTCCTGTGCCCTGGGTGTCTAGAAAGGGGGCTGGGCCGAGTCTGGGAAGCAGGGAAGGATGTAGTGGCTGTGGGGCCGGACTGCCCCCCTTGACCTCTGCTTCCCCCCCAGGATGGCGGTCATTCCCATCGTCATCAGCCTGACCCTGACCACGCTGCTGGGCAACGCCATCGCCTTTGCCACGGGGGTGCTGTACGGACTCTCTGCTCTGGGCAAAAAGTGCGTCTGCTGGGCCCAGCCCCTGGGCAGGGCCTTCCTTCCCCCCGCCACCTCCCCTACCGAAGTCCCTCAGTAAGGAGGGTCTGAGAGTGGCCCCTTTTAGCCAGTGGAGACTGAGGCAGAGGCCCCAGTGACTCATCAGTGCCTCCAGGGCTCAGCTCTAGCAGGTGAAGACAGAGGATTCACAACACTTCTGCGTGGCCCAGTCTCGGCCTGTCCCGGCCTGCAGCAAGGGTAGCAAACATATGACTGGTGGGAGCCCCTTCCCCTCCCGGGTCTGCACCGGGCATTGTAGTCAGTTGCCACCCTCTCCTGCAGGGCCCAGACTGAGGCTGGTTCCTTCTCAGCCCAGCATCCCAAGCAGCCTGGGCCACTCTCAGAGGGGACAAGACAGGCCTTTGCCACCCCAGCAGTTGTCTCTGGGGAAATCAGAATGCCTGCAGGTCACACTTGGGTCACAGGGCAGGAACCGGGCAGTAGTCAGGAGGGCTGTGGGCGTGGGGCTGGTGCTCCACGTGACGCTGCCTCTCTCTCTCCCCAGGGGCGATGCAATCTCCTACGCTAGGATCCAGCAGCAGAGGCAGCAGGCAGATGAGGAGAAGCTCGCGGAGACCCTGGAGGGGTAGCTGTGAAGGGCTGGGCACCCCTCCCTCCCTGCCCCCTCCTCTGGCTCTGTGTGAGTCCAAGTGAGGCCTGGACTGTCCACACTGAGGCACAGCCTGGAGAGGGGCTTCTGCACCTGCCCCTACACCTGGAGTCCTCTGCTCCTTTCTCCAGACTTGCTTAAGCCAGGAGCCCCTGGCTGCTGGTGTGAGAGTCTGGGCTGCTGGACTTGAGGCAGAGCCGAGCAGAGCCTGCAGCAGCTGTGTGGACACCAGCTGGCCTTGCTCCTCTGCTGGGTGGGTCTGCAGACCTCACACCACAGACAGGGCTGCCAGTGACCTGCTGTGACCTGACAGCAGCTTCCCCTGGAGATGCTGGTCCTGGCTTGAGGGGAGGTGCAAGTGGGACCCTGCCACCTGGGCACTGAGCAGAGGGACCTCCCCCAGCTCTCTTGGCAGGTAGAGCCCCAGGGTCCAGGACAGCCTGCCACTGCCAGCAACCTCCCACCACTGCTTAGGGTGCAGCGCCCACTGCCACCCCGCCTTCTCAAGAAGCCCATAGGGCCCCTAAGGTGCATCCCTGTACCTGAAACTGCAGCCACGGCAGTGACCGGACAGCTGGGTGGGGGATGCTCCCTGCCGACTCCTGGAACCTTGGACGGGCCACCCCAAGACCCCTCAGCTGCCCCTGCTCCCTGGGCCTGCTAAGGCAGGTTCTGCCCATCACCCCCCTCCCCCGCTGGCCTTGGTGCTAAGGAAGTGGGGAGAGCAGGCTCTCCCTGGCCTCACCGAGGGTGCTCACCCTCTCCCTGGTGTGGCCCCGTCATGTCAGCCGCAGCCTGGCCCCGTTAGTGGGTCAGTGGGTCTGACCTCAGCACCCACTCAGGTTCTCCTGCCGGCCTGCCCAAGCCCTGCCCTCGGGGAGCTTCTGCCTTTTTAAGAACTGGGCAGAGGCCACAGTCACCTCCCCACATAGAGCCATCCTCACTGCCCCGGGTACCAGGCCATCTGGAGCCAGGCCTACCCAGGGAGGACACGGAGTGCTGGTGCCCAGGAAGTGTATCCCCGTATTCCCTCTGCCCCGT
Source organism: Theropithecus gelada (assembly GCF_003255815.1). NCBI lineage: Eukaryota > Metazoa > Chordata > Mammalia > Primates > Cercopithecidae > Theropithecus > Theropithecus gelada. The sequence goes on along the minus strand of NC_037683.1, from coordinate 4,906,495 downwards.
GGCCTCAGCCCGCTGGCCTCTCTGACTGTGAGGCTGGCTCTTGGCCGTGGGGCAGGTGCCTGGTCGGGCCTGGCTTCGCCCGGGTGGGGCTTGGCAGAAGTGGGAGGGTATGGAAGATATTCCATCTGGGTCCGACCCCAGGCTGGGCCTGTGCTGAGCTTCGGGAGCAGAGGTACTGGGTCTTGCTAAGTGGACTGTTTCCCAGGAACACCTCTTGGGCCCATCTGCATCTGAGGCTGGGAGTGGCAGGCTGGTGGGCTGGGTGTGGGGTTCTTTGGGTCCTGCCCAGTACTGCCCTGGGGACATGTCTGTGGGCTCCTGGGTCAGCAGCACCCCACCCCCGGGAGTCTGGCCAGCTGAGCCCCAGGGTGGCAGGGGCATTACAGCCTGGTGGACACGTGCCTTCAGGGTTCCTCCGGGGCCACTCTCCTCAGGCCAGTGCTGGGTTCAAAGGGCTATGTGTGTGTGTGTATATGTATGTGTGTGCGTGCACGCATTTGTCCCATGTATGCAGTGAGTGAGACCTGTCTACCTCCCACGAGAAGCAAGGGCTCTGCCCGCCCTCTGCTCATTCCTACCCAGGTAGTGGGGCCCCGGGCCCCCTTCTGCCTGGCCTGCCTGCTGCTGCCCCTGCCAGAGGGGCCTCAGTGACAGCCAGAGACAGCAGAAGGGTTGGCTGTGGATCAAGGAAGGCTGCCCCTGTGACCTGTGGGGAAATGGTGGGTGCACAGCTGGATGCAGAGGTGGAAGGCCCTCAGCCACAGGCCAGAGCGGGCGGGTCACCTGTCCCAGGTTCCCAGCAAGTCTGCAGCTGTGCAGACCTGGGGCCTCTGACCCTGTCTCCCAGGGAGTGCGCTGTCCAGCAGGGGCCCTGCCTTGCAAGGAACATCTCTTATAGCGGCCAGGCCACTCCTGCCTCGTCTGGGCTGTGTGTGGCGCTCTTTCCCCCTTGTCTGCACCTCTGTGTTGTGTGTGCATCTTAAGCAATAAAGCGCGGCCGTGGCTCGCGTGCCTGTCCTCACTCCCTTCTGCTTTGGTGCCTGTGTATGTGTGTGGAAGCCAGACAGGAGCCGCTGGCCCAGGAAATAACTACAGGTCCTGTCCCAAGGCTGCCTCTGGCATCACAGACAAGGAAAGTGACCTGCCCAAGGTCACACAGTTAGAAAGAGGAGACTGTTAAGGGCGGGCCTCGCTGTGGACTTCCCCTCACAGCAGCCTCTTCCCTGCCTTGCTTGGCTGTGGATCAGCAGTCAGTGGCCCTGGCAACCTTGGCTGGTTCGGGTCTAGCCTGGCTGCTGTGGGGGCTCCCCTCCTGGAGTAGACCCCACTCCTTCCTTGCTAGGGCTACAGGCCCAGTTCCTTTATTTTTATAAAAGGGTGAACACAGTTTGCGGATAGGAGCTGCCTGTTCCCAGAGGTTGGGCTGGGGCAGGAGGAAGTGGCCACGCCAGGTCCTTTGCCCTGGCTTTTTTTTTTTTTTTGAAGCGGGGGCAGGGGGAACGGAGTTTCACTCCCGTTGCCCAGGCTGGAGTGCCATGGCATGATCTCAGCTCATTGCAGCCTCCACCTCCCGGGTTCAAGCAATTCTGCCTCAGCCTCCCAAGCAGCTGGAACTACAGGTGTACGCCACCACACCTGGCTTTTTTGTATTTGTTAGTAGAGACGGGGTTTTACCATGTTGGCCAGGCTGGTCTTGAACTCCTGGCCTCGGGTAATCCGCCTGCTTCGGCCTCCAAAAGTGCTGGGATTACAGGCATGAGCCACTGCGCCTGGCCTGCCCTGGCTTTTGAAGTCCAGGATGTTCCCTGTGGTGTCCACAAGACTTGGGGGGGCAGAGCCGGGTCTTCCTTGCACAGCCAGATGCCACCAGATCAGAACGCGATGATATGACTACGTTACTTGGCTGCCTCCAGCCCGGTCCTCTCAGTCCTCCCCGTAGCCTTCTGTGGGGTGTGTCCTTCACACAAGGGTAAAGGACTAGGTCTGAGGTCACCCAGTAGGGCCGTGTCCCTGGACGCAGGGTTGTGTGCTCTCCTGCGGCCCATGGCTACGTGCAGCACTGCGGGCCGCCTGAGCTGGGGCTGCGGCTGGACAGCAGTGCTACCTGTCTGGAGCCAGGGGCACGCACTGCTGAGGCCCCATCACGCTGCTCTTCCTGCGCTCTGGCTGGTGGCAGGGATGACTGCTGCCTCTTGGTCCCAGGGTGCAGGATTGCAGCCAACACAGGCCCACCCACTGGGGGTTTGGCCCCCTCCAGGCGGGGACCATGACCTAGCGCAAGAAGGACCTTCTCCCCGTGCGGAAGAAGGACTCGATCTGCTCCAGGGACCGTCCCTTGGTCTCGGGCACACAGCAGCCTGTGAACACCAGGCTCACCAAGCAGATGGCCGCGAAGAAGAAGAAAGGCACCTGGAGGCCGAAGGCGCTCTGTGGGTGGAGAGCGGGCCTGGGTCACAGGGAGAAGATCCAGGGTCCTTCTGCCCCAGGAGGAGCTCATGGGCCCTGCTGGTAGCAACCAGCCGTGTGGGGCCTCATCTGGTCCTTCCTGTGTTCAGAAACAGCTCCCCCACACCAAGGCTCCCCCACTGCCCCCAGGACAAATCCGAAGGCTTTAGCCCCCTGTTTGTGGCCCTCGAAGTCTGCATCCCGGCTGCCCCTCAGCCTTCCTCAGAGGCTGGGCCCTCTGGCCTCAGCTCAGGTAGCCCCTCCACACCCCTTACCCAGCGCTGGCGTCCCAGCTGTTCCACGCCGCAGCCTACAGGAGGCCCGCCCCACAGCCTGGTAGGCACGCAGGTTCTTCTTGGACCCTCTAAGCTGATGGACTCACTCTGGGTTGCCTGTCCTCCCCCGACCCCACTGAGGGGACCACTGCGGGGACAGGTTAGGCACTGGCCTGGGCTGCCCAAGCCAGCTTCTCCCTCATGGGAACTTACTCTGGGCCTCATGGATTCTGGCTGGTCACAGGGCCCGTAGTTTTGAATCAGGAGGCAGGGGGAGTGGGAGGGGTTGGGGGGAGTGTGTGGGAGGGGAAGGGGGTGTTGTGGGGGTGCAGCTGAGACCCAGTGCCCAGGAGGGCGGGAGATGGAGCAGGGTGGGGAGGTGGTCTTCCTGGGCCCCCGGCAGGGTTCTGGGCCATGTCCTGCCCTGGCCTGGGAGGTAACCTGACTTCTCAGAACAGTCTCCCGAGCCCGTTCCTGTTTCTCGTAATGAAGAGCCTTTGTTGGACTGTCACGTGACCACTCTGGGGCCTCTGAGTTCAGGAGGTGTGTGCTCATCTCCTAGCATCACTGAGAGTTAGGGGCCTGACAGAGCTGGCCTTAGCATAGCCCCTGGCACTGAGAAGGGTCCTGGTCAGTCAGAGAAGGCCTGGGGGCCCGGGGCTGAGCACTCACCACCACTGGCAGGAAGGACTTGGTGAGGACGAAGGCGGTGAGCCAGCTGGCCAGCACGCAGAGCCCCGAGGCCACGCCACGGGCCCGCAGGGGCAGGACCTCAGACATGAGCAGCCAGGTGATGGGGCCCCAGCCCATGGCGTAGCCTGCTCGGAGGAGGCGGCAGGCTGAGGCCCTGTGGGGCGACTGGACGCGGCTGTGTCTGTCTCCACTGAGCTGCTGGAGACCCCCTTCTCCAGCCACCCCAGACACATCACCCATCCCTTAACACCCGAGACAGCCTGCCCCCTGAGCCACCGCCACACCTACCCATAATGAAGAACATGGTGGCCAGCAGGGGCACCAGGGTGAGGTAGCCAGCGGGTGCTGCCAGGGGCTGCGCCAAGTTCCCCCAGGACTCACTTTCCAGGCCCGCAGTGCCGTTGGGGCTCAGAGGCCTGGGGCCAAAGTGGATGTACAGCCCCAGAGTCAGGTTGGCAGCAAACATGATGGCCGCTGTGGACAGACAGGTGGCCTCGTGGGGCCAGGACCCTCTGAGCCAGCTGTTTTTCTCAGAGTTCTTTCTGCACAGCCCCTTGATACTTGCGTGGTCCAGCCCGTGTCTGGGACTAGAGACCCCTGGCAGGGCAGCAAGCTGTGTCTCCAGCCACGTGTCAGGCTCCCACCATGCCCACCATGGAGTGTCACAGCCAGTGTGTCCACTCGGAGCCCCAGTGGACCTTTCTGGAGCCACTGGCCAGGGCCAGGGCCCCGCTGATGCTACGGAGGCAGGTGCCCTGCAGTTCCCAGACACACAGCCCCACCCCGAGGCAGGCCTGCACACCCAGGCCAGCCCCGACCCATGTGGAGGAGTGGGGCAGGAGGGCTGGCTGCAGGGTGCTTACCTGAGACAAAGAGCAGCACCTTGCGGCCAGCGAGGTCCATGGTGAGGGCAGCGATCAGCACAGACAGGAGCCGCACAGCCCCAACGATGGCTGCGTCATCCTTCGGGGGCTATGGGGAGGGAGGCCACCAGGGTTGAGGGACTTGCCTGCTGTTCCCATCGCCGTCCAGGACCCAGCTTGTCCCTGCCGGCACTGCAGGGGCTCAGGCCAGCAGCTCAGCACAGAACTGAGTAGTCTGGCGCCTGCAGCATGCTGGGCATCTACACTGTCCAGGCCTACGGGGCCTCCTGGGCAGGCACACATCTGCTCTGCCCACCACTACCCTCAGCTGGCACAGAATCCAGGCGTAATGATGACTTGCCAAACCGTGCTGTTACTAATCTCCAAATCTCATCTCACTCTGAGCCTTGGGGCAGGCCTACGGAGACGTGCTGCTATCTTCTTCTTGCAGAGGAGGAAGTTGAGGTTCAGAGGGGAAAGTGACTTCCCTCATCAAGTGGCAGATGCCACAGGGCTCTGAACCTGGGGTCTATCACCTCAAGGGGTCCACGTTTCTATGAAGCTGGTTTCCTTTGTAATCCCATGTATTTTATTTAACTTTAAAAATGTCTCTATGTATTTAGAGACAGGGTTTCACTCTGTCACCAGGATGCAGCGCAGTGGTGAGATCGTGGCTCGCTGGCGTCTCAAACTCCTGGGCTTAAGTGATCCGCCCGCCTCAGTCTCGTGATGGGATCATGCCAGTATTTTATTTTAAAACATTTAAGCTTTTCTCAAAAACATTCTGAGAAGAGGTGAAGGCACAGGAACTGTCTCCACATGGCCCAGATCTCAGATCTTGCTGTGGCATCCCTGACACCTGGCACAGAGCAGGTGTGGGCAAGGCCGGGGGTTGGGTAAATGTAGGAGCAGGCCCTGCCTCCCAAGCCGGGCCTGCCCTGCCAGCCTCCAGGGGACCCCGTGGGTGGGCGCCGGCCAGGGCTGGGCTCTCACCAGCAGGACAGCGGTGCTGTCGAAGATGGACTGCAGGTAGACCAGGATGGGCGTGATGCCCGTCAGCTGCTGCAGGAGACGCATCAGCAAGGCCACGGCGATGGGCCGGCACACGTGGGGGGCCCGTGCCTCAGCCCACGACACTCGGCTGCTCTGAAACACAAGGCCGCCACTGAGGGCGTTGGGCCAGCCTCTCCAGCAGGCGCCATCCTGCCCTGGACTGCCAGGAGTTGGGTGGGAGACCCCCTTTTTCCCTCCTCCAGGAAAGAACCAGCTTACCAGGCCACCCAGGCTCTGGGGACAGCCCCCCAACCCCAACCCAGGCACTTGGATTAGTGGGAACTACTGCGGTCCTGTCTTCCAGGAAAAGCCTCCACGGCCACACAGAGCTGAAGTGTGGGAGGCGGGCCTGCCAGGCTCGTGCGCACACCCTCCTGCACCTGTCTCCGGACGTTGTCCTGGATCTGCTCGAACTCCCAGTGGACGTCGGCGTCCGTCCCGCGCAGCCAGGCCAGCGCCCGCAGGGCCTCCTCATCCCTGCCCCGAGAGAGCAGGAAGCGCGGCGAGTTGGGCATGAAGCTGAGCAGCAGGATCATGACGAGCACGGGCGCCTCCCCGGCCACAGCCAGCCAGCGCCACGGCAGCAGGAGGCCTGGGGGCGAGAAGCGGGTGAGGGGCCAGGTCCAGGCCTGGCAGAGCCCTTTCCCTCTGGAGCCTCTGAATAACCTCATCTGCCCTTTAAGGTCTAGTCCAAGGGCCACCTCCTATAGGAAGCCTACCCTGATTGCCCCAGGCAGGGTGGGGCTGCAGGGATTGCTCAGCCCCTGGCACATAGTGGGAAGTCCTTGGAAAGTCTTAGGGCCAGGGCCAGATGAGGAAGGACTAGACTGGGCAGGCAAGGCCCTGGGCCTCCACCCAAGACCTCCACGCCCCCTCAACTGAGCAGCTGCATGCACTGTGATTTCTTTTCTATCTGGACTTCCCATCTGAGATGGCATTTGATGGAAGCTTTCTGCCGTTAAAATACAGTCTGGCGACTGTGGGTCCAGGAGAAGCCCTGGCTGCCCCAGCTAGGGACTGGGCCTGTGGCTAGAGGGGCAGGCCCTGCCTGGAGGTGCACAGCAAGGTGCTGGCTGAGTGGCGCCGGGATGCCAGATCTCTTGCCTCTCAGCCCAGGATCTGTTCTGGGGCAAATCATTCCCTTTCCACCCACGTCTACCTTGGCGGCACCCACCCCTCCCGCCAGCCTGCACACAGGAGTGCAGGGCCATACTTGCCAAGGGCGTAGAGAGACAGGGATCCGAACACTGCCATGAGCTGGGGTGTGGCCCCCAGAGCCCCACGAACGCCTGGGGGAGCAATCTCAGACACGTACACCTGCAAGACACAGCCGCCGCACCAGCTTTTGCTGAGAATGAGGGTTCCTAGGCCCGGCCAAGATGGGAGGGGCAGCCCCTGTGAACCCCGGAAAGTGGGAAGTGGAGGCTTTCTGGTGGGGCTGTGTCCTGGTCATGACTCACTGCAGGACCTTGGGCGGCCTGCCTGATCTCCCTCTGTCCTCAGTTTCCCTAACTGTGAGGTGGGTGGAAGGACTTAGCTCGGAAATGAGCAGCATGATGCTGGGAAGGAGGCCCGAGGGCTCCCAGGCTCCAGGGCTGAGCAGGTGAGTCCATGCCTCCCAGTGAGTTCTGTCTCCTCTGCTGGGCTCACCAGGCCCCGTGTGGAGTACCGGATAAAATAAGAAGGTCCCAGGGAGGGTGTCGGGCAGGGACTTCCCTCTCCTACCCATTGCTCAATGCGGATTTTCTCCAATTGAGTAATACATCTGACCAGTCAAGAAATGGGGTAGAAGGCTTGGAAAGTCCAAGAAACAATTTCCCCCAAATTAGCTGCCCTGCTGGGGGTGAGCTGAGGGCATCCGCAGGGAAGGCAAACAATTCTCATTGCCCAGAAGGCATGGAGGCCGGGAGGCCTTAGTCAGATGGAGGCTCAGCACCAATACAGAGGCACTGGGGCCCCTGGGTGGGAAGGCCTGGCCTTACCGGGATGCAGGCGGCTGTGAGCCCCCCGGCGAAGCCCGTCAGCGTCCTTCCGAGCAGCAGCATCCAGAGGCCATGCGCACCCGCCATGAGCGCGTAGCCGGCCGCCGACGGCACAGCTGAGAACATGATGCTCAGCTTCCGGCCCAGGAAGTCGTTGAGGATCATGGCACTCAGGCCTCCGGCTGCTGCTCCCAAGGTGAACACGGACTGCAGGGGAAGGGGGTGCAGGGCAGATATGTCTGGGCACTGCACACCCCACTCTCATCAGAGTCCAGGGACAGCTTCTTCCCTAGGCCGACCCCAGGAGCTGGTCAAGCACTTGACCAAGTCAAGCACTTGAAGCAGGGAGCCTCCTGTCTTCAAGGGACAGCCATTTGTTAGGGATGTTCAAACAGGGAGTTCTGCTCTAAGGAAGAGGCACTGCCACATATACACAGTGGTTCTGTCCAGCCTGATGTTTAAATGTCTAATATTTTAATACAGGAGAATTCTGTGACTTGAAGGCCCTGGGCTTTAAGATTTGGAGGTTCTTAAGTTCCCTGTACAGCAGCAACTGGGACCCCCTCTGGACTCTGCTAACTGGTAGTGGGACCTGGGCACATTGGCCAGCCTGTCTGAGCCTCAGTTTCTTGGGCTGTCTTACGGGGAGAGCACAAGTGCTACCTCGTGGGGTTGGCCCTGGGAGTCAATGAACGTTCAGTGCCCAACACGTGCCTGGCACATAGGAAGTGCTCAGTAAATCTTATCTTAACTACTATGTTGTAACTACATCTGAGGCTATTAAGATTGTAATTCTAGACTCTGGGACTTTGGGATCTTCCTCTCCATCAGCCCACAATCTGTCCTGCAGACCCTCCTTGCCCCAGCCAGTGCCTCTCCCCGCTGACACCTGATACCCTTGCCCCCATCCAGCCAACTGTGGGTGTGGGGACCTGGGGAAGCCTCAACCCCACCTAGTGTAGACCCTGACAGCCACCTCCCCACCTGCTCCTTCCTTCACCCTCTCCACTGGCTTTCAGTTCCTCATTTCAGAGAAATCCTGTAGCTTTACCCCACCCACCAGTGGCCTGGATGGCTGGGGGCGGGGGGACCAGGGCCCTGGAGGGCCTCCCAAGGTGGAGAATTTGGGAGGTCCCTAGCTGGGGACAAGGCTCAGCAGGTCCCTGCTCCCTGCACCCACCCTCCTCCGAGGATGGTCCTTACCCCGAACCAGGATGCCTGGGATTTGGTCAGATGCAGGTCGGGATCCAAGGAGTGCTCCAGGGCTGGGATGACAGGGGATGTGTAGACCAGAGCATACCCAAAGCTGAAATTGCCGAGCACTGCGGCGAAGGTGGCCAGGAACACCCTTTTGTTCTGCAGGGCCCTGGTGATGGTGGTGGACAAAAGGACCAGGGTCTCTGAGTCCCTCCTCCAGGAACCATTGCCTTTTCTGAACCCAGTGGCTGCCCAGCTCAGCGGGCAGTGCTGGGGAGGCCTGGGTCCAAGGCCATTCAGGTTCCCAGGGCCTGAGCCCCAGCTCCCCTGGGAAATTCCCAGGCCATTGTTAGCTCATCGCCGTGGCTGAGCCTCTGGTACTGGGGCCTTTTCTCCGGAAGAGGAGGCTCTGGTTCTGCCCCCAGGTCTGCGGCTGGAGGCTTGCTGTGTGACCTCAGGCAGACCCCTTGCTCGCTGGGGCCTCAGTCTTCCTGTCTGTGGCAGTAGGGGGCTGGGCCCGGTACTCCCGTGGATCGTTCCTTCCCTTAGAGGGACCGGTTCCTTAAATAGGAGTAGCGTGTCCGGGACAGAAGGGAGCCAGATGGCCCCTCGGTGGCGACTAGGTCAGGGGAGGCCCAGGGTGGGAGCGTGCCGCCGGCTGGAGGGAACCAGAGCCACCCCCAGGCCCCACCCCCAGTCCCCAACCCAGCGACTCTCACCCGACCCGCGCCCTGTCCTCTGGAGACGGGGGGGGCTTCTCGGGGAAGGTGTCGTAGTCCGGGCCCTCGGCTCCCAGCAGCGGCTCCTGCATGGCCGGGTCTCTCTCCGGGTGAGCGGAGGGCGCTCAGACTGGAGCAGCCGCACCGGGGCCGCAGCTCCACCGGCCAGGCCCCGCCCCTCGGCCGCGATTGGCTGCGGGATGGCCCTGCAGAGCCGCGCCGGCCAATGAGGCGGCCGCACGCTGTCCTGATGCTCGGATGCGGACCCGGCTTCCCAGGACGCTGCCCGCACCGCGTGCGCACCCGAAGGTCCCGCCCCCGAGACAGAATGGGGGTCCCAGGGCGGAGCCCCTGCCAGATAGTCCGGGGTCCTCGCGGAGCGCCGGGAGCTGCTCACCCGGCCCGGGTCTTGCAGGCGTGACTGCGGCAATGCGCGCAGGCCCCGTCGTACCCGCTCCCGCGGGGTGGAAACCGAGGCCCAGAGAGGTGAAGCCGCTCGCCAGGTCACAGCGAATGCGCACCTCGCTCCGCCTTATGCTCTAGCTCTCCCTGTTGCGTGGCTACTCAGGGCCACCTCTGCCCTGGCTCTCCCTGGCACCAGGGAATCGCGGTGTGTCAGGGCAGCAGCGGATGTGCGGGACGAAGGAGGCAGGAGGGGCCGGGCGGGGCGCTGTGGGCAGCTGCAGTGGGCGAGGTCTGTATCCTCCACCCCAGGCTCTGATGGTAGAAATAACCTGAACTCGTGACACGTCACCCAGGTAGTAAGATAACATTGAAAAATAAGAAAAGCAGAAATGGAAAATTCCCGGGAAGCCCGTCCTCAAAAAATCCCACAGCAGTTCCACCTCTCTCTTTGGGCCTTTTCGGGAAGAGGACGAAATCACGCCCTGCTCTGCTGGATGGACGTGCCACACACGCTTTTAAACGGATCCTTTGTTGCTGAGTATTTGGGTCATTTCCCATGTTTAGCTATTAACGTAGTAAAGCATTTTTAAAAGTTAGAATTCCCCTTATTATGATTGAAATAAAAACATAATAGAACAATAAAGAGAATCACATCCATCTCCCGTCAGCCTGACCTTGAAGGCATTTTAGCCTCTTTTCTTCCAGTCTTTTCTCCATGTGCCTATTTTGCGTATTTGCTATTGGGGCCCTCATTAAATCCTGTAGCCCCTTTACATCATCGTTTTCTTGCCGTCAAGATCATAGGCTTTGGACTCAGGCACACCCGGTATAGTGATCAGGCTGCACAGTCCTCATGACCATATATATACATATATGTATGTATTTTTACATGCACGCATATATGCATGTATTTTTACACGCATGCACACACGCACGCATTTTTACACAGATGCACACACGCATGTGTTTTCACACGCAAGCACACATGCGTTTCACACGCATGCATACATGTTTGTTTTACATACATGCATACATGTATGTGTTTTAAATACATGCATATATGTATGTTTTACATGTATGCATATATATGTATGTGTTTTTCCATATAAGCATATAGGTATGCATTTTTACATATAAACATATATATGCATTTTTTTTTTGAGACGGAGTCTCGCTCTGTTGCCCAGGCTGGAGTGCAGTGGTGCAATCTCAGCTTACTGCAACCTCCGCCTCCCGGGTTCAAGTGATCATCCTGCCTCAGCCTCCCAAGTAGCTGGGATTACAGGCATGTGCCACCACGCTTAGCTAATTTTTGTATTTTTAGTGGAGACGGGGTTTCACCATGTTGGCCAGGTTGGTCTCAAGCTACAGACCTCGTGATCCTCCTGCTTCAGCCTCAGAAAGTTCTGGGATTACAGGCGTGAGCCACTGCAGTTGACCTTCTCTTTTTTTTAAATGTATTTTTTTCTTTTAAACTCAACTTTAGGCCAGGCACAGTGGTGTGTGCCTGTCCCAGCATTTAGGAGGCCAAGGTAGGAAGACTGCTTGAGGCCAGGAGTCTGACACCAGCCTGGGCAACAAAGTGAGACCCTGTCTCTACAAAAAACTAAAACAAATTATCCAGGTGTGATGGCGAGTGCCTGTGGTCCCAGCTACTCGGAAGGTAGAGGTGGGAAGATTGCTTCAGACCAGTAGTTTGAGGCTGCAGTGAGCTGTGATCACACCAAAGCACTCCAGTCTGTTGTGTGCTGGAGTGAGAGGGAGAGCCTTCTTGAAAAAATAAAATACAAGAAAAGTCAACTTTGTTAAGCTACAATTTATATACAGTAAAATGAATCCATTTTAAGTATAGGTTGATGAGTTTTGACAATTGTATAACCCCGAACACCCCCAATCAAGATATAAAACATTTCCACTGTTTCTTTCTTTTATCTTTTTTTTTTTTTTTTTTTTTTTTTTTTGAGAGATTCACTTCGGTACCACTGCCGGGAAG